>NC_089587.1:4596101-4896101 GCF_019320115.1 Miscanthus floridulus
AGCTCTCCCTCACATGCGCAACAGCTCCCAGCATAAATTCCAGCTCGGCCTAGGTGCAAACACTGGAGGGGCAGCCCACTCCAACAGAGAGGGCGCTCGGAAAAATAACTGGGCTGGCCTAGAATTTTAACATAACCCCCCTTTTCATTGCTATCTCTTCCCAAAAACACTAAACCAATTTTAGCACTTGAGATAGCTTTTTACAAATATCTTTTTAGGTTTTCTCGTGCATCTCACCATATCACTAAGTGCAATACATATGCAAATAAGACTCGCACATAGTGGCACTACTAGATAACCATTGTGATTAAAGATTTTCTCTTTTTATAGTACGGTTATTTATTCTAAACCCAATCACGCACTCTATTACGTCTTGACCGACAAAACAAAATGCCCTAGCATTTACCTTTGCCTTCAGCCCTTGCATTTTGTTTTTCTCTTTCCTCTTTTTCAAGTTGGGGCACTTGAGCGTCATCGTTTGGCCATCTCCATCAACATGAGTGCCATCTAGCTCCATCTTAAACTTGACCAACCTATCTCATCTGCACACTTAGAGTATAGAGTTAGTCCAATAGGTTTCATCAATTATCCAAAACCAAACTATGGCTTTCAGCCGGTGACGTCTCTAGTGTGCGCAAGAAGAAGATGAGTCTTGTGTTTGGTGTAGGCAAGAAGAAGATGAGTCTTGTCTTTGTTTACAGCTTGAGGACTATGTAGATCACACAGGGCCTGGCGAGAACCCCTAGCGTGGGCAAGAAGAAGATGAGTCTTGTGTTTGTTTACAGCTTGAGTTACTCTCTCATCTTTTTTACACTCCTACTGTGGGCTTGCATTCATCACGCCCGAGTCTACAAACTCTCCTCTTTTTTACACTCGCGCTGTGGGCTTGCATTCATCTCAGTCGGGTCTACAAACCGGCAATGGTAAGTGGTAAAAAAAAGGAAACTCTCTTCTTTTTTTACACACTCCGGCTTATTGCATTCATCACGGCTGGGTCTATAAACCGGCAATGCTTAGTAGTAAAAAAACAGAAAATATGTGTTTTAATTCAAACTCGAGGCCTCAACATTTATGTTCCCTCAAACGCATATTCCAACTATGCTACGTGACACATATGACTACAACTGACGCTATTCTTTTAACTACACCATCTCAAATTAAAAAGTTGTCAACTACAAAGTTTGAAATCTCTTTAAACTCTATAATATAAAGTTTATCTTGCTCCAATCGCATATGTAAAAGTTATGAATTTTTTATGCAAAAAAAGTCTATCACCAGTTGTTCAATCCACGAACCAGCAGTGATAACCGACAATAATAGTCCACAGCCTATCACTGCCGGTTGAAGCCATGAACCGACAGCGATAGGCCATCTATTACTGTCGTTTGTCCTATCACTGCTTGTTGAAGCCATGAACCGGCAATGATACTCTATCACTACGGTTCTGTTGGTGTCTAATGACCGGCAACCTTGCTACACAGTTACACGTAGCGAGGATTGGTGGGCCTCAGCGTAAAACTGAACTCGATGATAATGCGAGACAACGGTTTATACCAGTTTAGGCCGCTAAATAGCGTAATACCCTATGTCCTGTGTGGTAGATTGCCTTGCATCGGATTGTATTGTGTATATATGAATTGTTACAAGGGGTGCCCCTGCCTCTCTTTATACAGTCCAGAGGGCAGGCGCACAGTTCTACAGCCTGTTCGTTTGGCTGTGGCTTGTTGTAAACGATCGTAAATTTCCAGCCGGAACAGTATTTTTTTCTCACACAAACCAGCCAGCAGTACTTCTTTACAAACCAGCAACGAAACGAACCAGCCAACCGAACAGGCTTCTAGTCCTAGTCGGTTAAGATATACTATTACAAATATAGACTTTGCAACCGTGGTAATCGAGGCTCTTGAGGTGGTTAACTTTGCTAGAAGTTTATCCGACATATATTAGAAGTTGATATTTTTGTAGGGACAGTTGTCCATAGATGTTCAAACAATGAGAAAGGATCACATATGGTCGATCATTTAATTGGTCAAAATGGAGAGTTGGTTTTCTACAAGCTAGAAATGTATAAGGTCAACACTACCCGAAAAAACTTATCTATTGAGACTAGAAAATTAGAGACCAGCTATTAACTTCAATGATCCCACATTTTAGGAGCAGAAATAGAAGTGGAAGGAGGAGATGGAAGATGAAGAGGAAGAAGAGGGGGAAGGGAGAGGAGTAACTAGTGATGAATGAGGAAGAGGGGAGTCAGAGGATCAGGAAGAGGGGGACAAGAAGAAGCAGGTGGAGGTGGAGGTGGACGAGGGTGAGATGAAGAAGCAACTGGAGGTGAAGTGGAGGTTTAAGATGAAGATGAAGAGGTGGAGGTAGAGGAAGGGAATGGTGAAGGATGTGGCTACCTACTATCGTCTGAACATCGTCTTGTTGGTGTTGTGCGACATTAACATTGTTTAGTTCAATTCAACATGTGTGCATGCATACATGTTGCTTGTCTTGGTGAAGAAACAAAAGTTGTCCAAGGTGTTGGTCTATGACTGAACATGAGAGATCGGAGGAGAGTGAGAGGGAGAGAGTAAATGAGTAATGGGATAAGAGCCCTCTCCACCTTCCTCCTCCACCGCTTTTATAGGGGAGGTGGATGGGGAGGTTTTTATTCTTTCCCTTGGTGGAGTTTATATTTACAAATGAGTCCCTCGAAGTTATAAAATGGTCCCTAATAAATATTATCAAACAATCCCCTGGGCTTTGTATTAATTAGGCTCTAAACACTGTAATGGGTCCCTAACATATATGCCTTGCCCCCAATACAGAGCTTGTCCAGTGACCTGCCATGACATGTTTAAATTTATGATTTTTCAAGTTTGTATGTGATATATCTTTACAAGATCAAGTAATTATTATGCCATAAGTATAAGTGAAAAGGAGTTGTAACCACAACGTTTTCTATATCGAAATCAAAGCATTTTGCTGATGCAAGAAAATGGGATTATAAGTAAACTATTGAAATAATACCGTTCATGCAATGTCGGTTCACGTCTACACCTATCTTCTACATAAGTTCCTTTGTGAAGTTGCTTGTGATACTGATCTAAATTTGTAAGATCCTGCACTTTACACTAGAGTAGTTATTCCATACACAAGTTGAGTGTTGTCCTATTTCAGAAATCAATTGTTAATATTATTTACCCCTATTTTGTCAAAATTAATTTCACGGAGAGGGCCGCTCCAAACAACACAGATGGGCGGAGGACTTCTTCGGCGACTCCAATGAGAGTTCCCCGATAGCCTCCCCAACTTCCTACCTTGACTCATTCGTCGGCCACTGCTGCCGGCGTCACCCCCACTAGCGCGGGCCCAGTCGCGCTCCACTAGTGAATAAGAGGGGTCACCAGGGCGGGTGTCCAAGGACTCAGTGGTGTGGTCGTCGGACTCGAGTACCTGTTGCCCATGGTAGGAGCAGCGGCATTGAGACTAGCCAGGTCATGAGCGGTGATGCCATCTCCCGATCTACTTGTTCTTGTGGTTTTGGTTGTAGGGCTTGGGAGGATCAACACACCATATGTACAGTAAACCTTGGTAACAAGTAGAATCGATTAAATAGACATAATCTTTGTAGATTTGTGTTTTCACTTTACCAAGTCTAGGATCTGGTCCATACTAGAATTTCTGGTCTTTGGAGATCCAAAAATTCTGGTTCTGTTATCCGCTACAACTTTTATATTTTCACGAATGCCCATTCTCCGACCTCTAGGTGACATCTCAATCCTTTTAAAATTACCCACCTCTATCTTTATAAAATATAATTCAAAATAAACACTACATTTATATCTAAATTACCCATCTCTATTGTCATGAAAGATAATTTAAAATAACCCTATTTTTCATATAAATTACTCACCTCAGCCATTATGAAAGATAATGCAAAGTAGCCCCTAACTTTGCATCTAAATTACCCACATATATCATCATGAAAATAATATTTTAAACTTATATCTAAATTATCAACCTCCACCATTATAAAAATAAGCAATTATGCTACATATATTTCTAAATAACACACTTCGACCACTGTTATGTTAAAAGGTATGCAGAATGCTACGCTCCACCATGTAGACTAAGTAAACATGTATACATTAGGCTAAATATTTATTTTATTAGTTCACAGATAAATATTTCCATAACAAACTATAAATCATATCAATACTAGCAATGGCATTGATATATTATATGAATACTCCATGAAGATATATTTTTTGTAAATTTTTACTTTAAAGAAGTTTATACCTTTGGCTAAAATGTTATCTTATATCGATACTCATAATTTAATTTTAAGCATTCTATTTTATACTACTACACATATAATTATTTGATATACTACCAATACAAATTAAACATCTTGAGCACCATGGTGCAAGTTGAAATGACTATTTATGCCATTCTTAATAAAATAAAAAGTTAGAACTTTTGAACAAAATATGCAATGAGCACTAGAGTTTTCAATGTAACACAGGATAAAAAATATTGCAATAACTAATAAGATTAAAAGTTCATAGTTCCAAATTGTAAATCGTTCTAGTTTTTTAGGTATATAGTTTTTTTTGTGTACGTAGATATACATTATGTCTAGATATATAGTAAAAGTTATGTATCTATAGGAAAGATAGAATGATTTATAATCTGGAACGGAGAGAGTAAAAAACTAAAATATAGATTCATGATGTCATGAAAACTTATGAAAGAAGAGTTGATACTCCCTCCGTTCAGATATAGTAATCATATTAGACTAGAGGAAAAGTCATACAAAATAGATTTGACCATTAGTTTCTCTTATCATATAAAGTTGACGGTTAAAAATTATTATCATCTTAGAGACACTTTTAATGCATTTCTATTGAAGTAAGCTTTATGCTCTAAATTTTCATACAATTTGATTAATTGTTGGTCAAAATTTCTAAAGCATTTGACTTTTCTCTGTTCAAATACAATTACCATTTCTGTTCAAATACAAAATACATATTAGGCTAGAAACAAAAGATGTTTTGTCATCTTTGGATTTTTTAGTATATGGAGCAAAAATAAAGAAAAGATGGATAATAAGGACTATATTCTTTATTTTTCTCTATGTTTTATTACTTAATTTATTAGTTTCAAAAAAAATTATTCTATTCGATTGGATTTATTCAAGAATTTGAAGAATTACAACAAAATCTTCAGAAATCACATTTTTAGTTAGGAACTTCTATGGATTTTATTTTTTTCTTTGGATCCAAAATAGAAAAATAAAACAATAGGTATAAGAATTAGGTTAAGTTGATCAAAAAAGAAAAGGAAGTTCATAGACAAGGACAAGTTGTTAGAGTCTGAGTTATTATGGAATGTATTAGTTGTGTTCAAGAGGGTACCAACGAGGAATCGTCTGATATTTTTTTTTTAGAATTACACGATACAACGATGACGCCCACAACACGCACGCACACTCACCCCTATGAACACACGTACGCAAACCCTACCCCTATGAGCACCACCGAAGGAATGAGCCGACAGATCTCGAGATTCACGAAGTCACCATAGACGCCTCGTTGTCGACGGGGACGTCGACTATCACTGAAAAGTAGAGGCACCCATGAATTTTTATAGACACGGTTGCATCACCAACCGACCGTCCAAAGAAATCGACTTCTAGGGTGATTGGTGTTACCAACACTTCCTTGAAATGTCATCTACTTTTAGGGGCGGTTCGTGTTTCTGACCGTCCCTAGAGATAAAGGCCAACTGTCACTAGAAATTAATTTTCAGGGGTGGATGGTAATTTAAATCATCCTTAGAAATAGGTGTCACAAAAAATCATATAAAGTTAGAGGCAGACACTTTATATCAAAATTCTAGAGGTCGACGAGATCTAAAATGTTGTACTTGACATATTATATATTTGAGATCGTTTAAGGGTCACAATATATGTTTTAAACACTCAGAGTTTTTAAATTCAACTTTTATTTTCTTCAAACAACCTCAAATGGAGGCACACCATGTACCAAAAGTTGTAGTGCTCTTTGAAACATAAAACTCTGTAGTTGAAACTTTTTTTTTGGTTTCACATTATTTAGTAGCTGAATATCCAATACAACATTCTTAAAAGTTAACAAAAAAATATAAAATCATGCGTGAAAAATCATTTCACATTGACCGCTAGGAAATGCACATGCGTGAAAAATCATTTCACTTATGAGTTAGGCTTTCCTTGGATCCATGGGACTAACAACTAGTCTTGTTAGCTCCTATTTGCGGACCAGTAGACTAACAACTAGCCCATGACTAATGGACTAACGACTATTTTGCCTGTTTAGATTCTTAGGGACTAAAAACTAGTGAATTAGTTGTTAGTACTATGGATCCAAACGTACCTTAGCTAGTGGGCTTCTCCCAGGATTAGAAAAAACTGCTATTTTTATGTCCGCTTTGATATTTCTAAAAATGATCTCTAGTGTCGTGCGACGTTGCCGATCGCCCTGGAAATTGATTTCTAGCGGTTGTTGGTGTTTCTGACCATCCCTTGAAATCCATTTCTAGGGGTCTACATGCCATTGAGTAAAACATCCTACAAATCAAATCAGTAACTAGAAATTGTTTCTATAACTATAGTGGTGTCAGTCATGGATTGATACGGTAACCAACAAGACTTACGGGAGGCAACGAGGACGATCAGCATCAGCAGAACATTCAATGGGAAAATTAGTATCTTCTCCATCTTCATTGTTGTATTTTTCCTCATCATCTCTATTGTATTGGCAACCGAGATGGATACAAGTGCGACAGAGCAACAGTGCTGGATATCAATTATATACATCCATCTTTTGCACCTATTTGTACATTATAATTATATAATATAAGTGTGCTGGTCTCCGGCTATAGCTAGAAATGTTGGAATACATCTATGAACAATGAATACACACCATATACATCAATGCTTGTAAATTAGCTAGCTATAATTGCTATAATTACATAAACCTTCTCTATTATTTGGTATGTACTTCAATTTTTATTTATTATTAACACTAGTTTAGAATGTTATAAAAGTAAAATGACACTTTAGCAAGTAAATATGGCATGGCAAACGGATGCCTGCGCCGCCTTTCCCTTTCACTACATTGCATTAGAATTATTAGGATTACTAATAAAAGTCGTCTAAGCTTACCTCATTTTGCATGAGGTGCAGAGAAGGATGAGTAGTACATTAGTGTTTTGTTAGCCGCCATATCTTGTTGAGGTTAATCCATCAGGACTCTCACTTTAAGCGGCTAGACACCATGCAATGCACCTAATACCTGAACTAACATGCATTGCATGGAAACAAAACGTGCAGACATGCAACAAACTATTCAACAAATTGTGAGAATATAAATGCTGCAAATATTGAAATATATATTTGACAAATTATTCAACAAATTTGTGATGATAACACAAATACTGCAAATATTGAATGAGTACAACCCTCCCAATCCCAACGAGTCCGTCGCAGGCTCTGTGGCGCAATTAAAATTTGAATGAAACTAAATGCTAAACTCTGATCATTATTGGTGTGTTTGCGTATTGTAGGCATGTCAGTGGCACGGGCAGATGACGTGGAGGCCTGTGTGGAGAATTTTTTAAAATTTTAACACTTTTTGTAAACTAATTTTCAATCTAACACTGTTTTTTTTAAACTAACACTTTTGGCCGCGCCTATTGCCATGGCGCGGCGAAACGCCTGTGCCGCGCCATGCATGGTGGCGCGGTAGGAGGATGACGTGGCGACGACCGGGGTTGCTGACCGGTGACGTGGCAGGGTCTGTCGCGCCACCGATCACGACGCGTCACTGCCACGCCAAGTCCCACGGCGCGGCAGGACCTGGACGCAGACAGAAGATCGGCTGTTGTTGTTGAGGATCGGCAGCGACGCGACCATGGACCTCGGCTTCGCGTCGCAGCTGAACGGCACCTGCAGCTCCGACCCCAACGCCTTCGCCTTCCTCGACCCCTCGCCGGTGGGCTCCGACCAGGTGCTCTAGTCCGACATGAGGTCGCGCAGCACGGTCGACTACTGCGCGTCCAACCAGGGTGCCTTCTTCGGCGATTTCATGGCGGCAATGACCAAGCTCTGGAGGATCGGGGTCAAGACGCCGGCCATCGGCGGCGAGATACGCCGGGACTGCCAGTTCCTGAACTATTTGCTAGTTAATCTCGCCGGCAGTGCTGCCGCGACGCATTAAAACGAATATGAAGCAAATAAATGAAGTCCGTGCGCAAGTTGACAAGCTGCCACATAACATTTTCATTGGTTCGACATAAGTTCGACATAACATAACCAACTAAGCCTGCAAGTTTTGGATGACAATATTCGTTCGACCTAACAAACTAAGACCTAAGAGTGTAAGGATCCCTCGGACGCCTCTGACTCTTCGGATTTGTTGGCAACACATTGGGAGTGTAGCCAACGTCGGTGTGGTCGCGTTGCCGGTGCGTACGGCTCGTACCCTGCAAGTATATGATATGCACGATTACTTATACTCTTTATGATCGTTAGTTCATGGAGCCTACGTATTTAAAGAAACTACCTTTGTTAGTACCTATGAGGCTCCTTGGGTACCAAGTGGGGCACCACCTAGCTGAGATATGTCGATCTCTTCCTACGGCCAATCGTCCCACTGATGGTGCTATCTGCGGAAGCCCGGGGGGGTCGTCGTCCTTGTCGTCCTCGTCGTCCTCGGTTGTAGGGTCCTTCCCAGCGCTATGATGTGGTGGTGTACGCACTGCGGAAGTGGCACCTGTCACCGACTGAGAAGAGCCGGCTGGTGTCCTCAAAGAGCCAGAAGACGTGCCACCCGACCGCGCCGGGACTGCCGGTTCCACCCAAGGAGTGTCCATGCAGCTCAGCTTCTGAGCTAGCTTCCTGCAGCTCCGCTTCACCTTCTGCATAAATAGACGTTAAAGTTAGTGTATTTTTCAAACGCATATACACTAAAGAAACATTTTCGGAACGGACAAGTTTATGTTTACCTCCACAAAAGCCTCGAGAACGCCTGGCCCCTGCCCTCTAGACTCGTGAAGCCGAAACGCTGCTTCGTTGGACATCCTTGACAATTATGTCGCATGGGTACAGAAACGCGGTTGAATAGTTTTAGTAAACATACTTAATACCAAATGGATAACAAATTGTACCATTCGAGTATCTTACCACGTATCTTTGAAGCGGGGCTCTCTGTAGTTGTGTGTCGGCCCTAGTGGCAACGTCGTACACATCTTCGATCACATCTTCCTCTGAGTCCTTGTCAATCGCCTCCTCAGTGTACGGGGGCTTGATATGTGTCCTCGTAGACCTGTGAAGCCACCGCAGGTACTCGTCGAAGGTGTGTTGGTCGTGTGGGGGACCTGCATGGGCCGGATGCCGGTCTCTGTTCTGCCACAACTAGATGTACGTGTTGTGTGTCATGCGCCAATCCTTGGTCTTTTACCTCTTCCTGCGGCCATACCTGCAACAAAACGATTGTTAGTTGTACCACACACACACCTCTGAATTGTAGCTTTGTTATTAATCGATAATGCACCCGTGCAATTCTTGGTTGGTGGAGTGAAGCGATAGTGGGTAGCCTGTCATTCTTCCAAACTGCCTGCAAACCCTGATGGACAAGTGAATCTCGACCACGTGGAAGAAAATAAGAGGGACGTTGCAGCGATACTCATCTGACTCATCTCTAGTGACAGGACTCAGATAGTACTCTAGCTCCGGAGCATCCCAAGGACACCAATGTACCTGAACATTTCGTAATTGAGTTAGGTTGTGATGTAGTGTACATCGAACAAGACACATGTATGATAGTAAAGAGAGCGTAACCTGGTGTTGTGTCAGGACGTCGAGACTATTCGTGTACTCCCTGTACTTGCGCCTCGCATTCCCTCTAACTAACTCTGCTTCTGTCTAGATATACAGAGCTATAGGGAGTGTATGCTGCCCATTCCATTGCTGCATTGAACACGATAATGAACTAGCCATTAATAATTTCATCATATGTAACTGCCTCGAAGAATATAGTGAATCAAAGTACTTACCGGTAAACCAGTAGCAAGGGGCCTCCCAATGGGCCATCGTTCCCAACACCAAACCTAGAGTAGGTAGGAGCAACCCCCAAGGTTCACATACCCTGAGGTGCGACGGCAGGCAACGCATAGCTATCGATACGTCCATGCTAGGACTGCGCTGCCCCAGCTGTACGCCGCTATGTTCTCCCACGGCTGGCGTAGTATGTCAAGGAAGATCCAGCTGATGGTGTTGCCCGAGACGTCTGGGAAGAGGAAAGCACCAAGGAAGTGCCAAAGCCACACTCTAGTGAACCTATCGATCTGAGCCTCATCAGCCTATGGATCCAAGTAATCAAAGCGCTTGGTGATCCACGACGATGAAACACCAGAACTTTTTCTGAAATTCACCAAAGAAAATGAGACCTGATGGCTGCAGAAAAGGAATGCAAGTATTAAATAGGCTTGAATTGCTCACTTGTTTTTCTTGGCAATCTCGTTGTCCGGTGGAAGAAAGCCAGTGAACTGAGCCACCAGCTCCCTCCAGTGATCGTTGTCAACTATACCTATCACTGGAAGCCCCCCCAACCGAAGACCAAAGATAGCCTTCATGTCCTGCATGGTCAAGGTCATCTCGCCGTAAGGTAGGTGGAACGTGTGGGTCTCAAGCCTCCACCTGTTATAAGAATAGAACGACTGTTAGTTGCCTCAAATTTGTTATAAGAATGTTTACGTACAATAAAGGCACTCGCACCTGTCTACAGCTCCAGTAAGTAGCGTTGGGTCAAGGGGCGGAAGATCGTTATTGACAACACGGACAAGCTCGAGAAAGCAGCACGTCGTATGTACGGCGCGTAATGCTCGTCCCACTGGTGCGCCCTGGTATGCGTGCGGGGCCTCAAAGGAGGCAAGGCCACCTCTGCGTCGGTGTCACTCAAGATGTGTGCTCGGTGCTGATCGTCGTACTCCACCTCAAGAAGGGGATACAACGGGTGCTGCGTGGGAGGGGTCATCCTGTTACAAATTGATAAACAAAGGGTTAGAGTATTCAAATTAACAATATTCAAATTAACATTATGTAGCATTGCAAATTTTGAATTACTTGTTATGCAATACGAACACAATATGAAAGCACATGTATTAGTTCAAAGTAACATTAATAGACATATTAAACAACTTCACTAGGAAAATAAGCATTTGATGAAACTTCATTAAGTCATCCAAATCGTCGTATCACGCACTACTAAGTACCGACACTTGAAAACTAGTATCTATACTGACAACCTTTACTACTATAAACTAACTAAATAATAAATTCCTAATCAATCCCTAAACCCAAAATCCTAACTATCAATAACCTAAACTATCTAACCAAACCTTAACTATACTACAACACACAACATAAACCCTAAAAACTACCTACCTAAATAAACAAATTCATTAACCTAACTATCCTAAATCACTAACCCTAACTAAAATAACAATCATAATAACATGAAATCGAGAGAGAGAGCTACCTTGATATGAGTGGGCGGCCGGCGGCCGTGACGCGCCGGCGTTCGTGGCGCGGCCGGTGCGGGCGCTGCGCGGAGGGAGTGGGCGGCAGGCCGGCGGGGCGCTGCGCGACGGCAGGCGGGCCAGCAGGCGCTGCGCGGCGGCGGGCAGGCAGATAGAGGGAGGGTGGCTCGCGGGCGATATTTACCTAGGCCTGCCGCGCTGTGGGCTATGGCGCGTCAGTGCCGTGCCAAGATCGGTGGCACGGCAGACCCTACCACGTCACCGGTCAGCAGCCCCGGTCGTCGCCACATCATCCTCCTGCCGCGCCACCATGCATGGCGCGGCACAGGCTTTTTGCCGCGCCATGGCAATAGGCGCGGCCAAAAGTATTAGTTTTGAAGAAAAAAAAGTGTTACATTTAAAATTAGTTTACAAAAAGTGTTAAAATTAAAAAAAATCTATGTGGAAGACTGCACCAAGAACAGCCTCGGAGCCTCTGAACCGACAACCGAGCACCGCCGAGATGAACTGATGCATGCCGGATTTCCGGACTTCAGAGTCACAGACAGAGCTTCGTCAGTGCTGTAACACCCCAGGTGTTTGCCATCAGTTAAGCAATGGGTTTGAGCTAAAACATGGTATATTAAGTAATGATGAAGATGTCAAGGTCAAACCTATAGAAATGAGCCCCAACCTAAACTTGGATATGGCACCTGTGCTCACCTATAGACCCATTTTCAAGATATATGCTTGGGTGGTGTGATTGGGATATCTTCATGTGTCTCACATCAATACCCATCTATATTGGGCACTCGAAAAGTTTCATGAAGTTTGGAATCAAAAAGTCACATGAAATGACGAGTTATGTCCTTGCTTGAATTAATTTATAAAGTGAATGGAATTCTTGATCGTCAACCAAATCTTGCAACCATGCCCAAATGACTCTAGATGAACTCTACAACAAAAGTCATGAAAGGTTCATGTTGGGCAAATGCCAAGAAAACGCTCCAATGGATCAAAAAGGATAATTTAAGCTTCATCGTGATCCTACTTTGGTCAAAGTAGAACAGTAGGTTCTATACCAGTTTTGAGGTTGGACCTTAAATAAAAGTTGTAGTCCATATCATGTAGAACAAACTTTATTTTTGGACTAAGAGCTAGATCATCTTGGAAGTAAGTCAAATCGAGGTCACAAGATCGAATTTGCTGCTGATTTCAGCACTTAGAAATATTCTAAGTCTGGAGTTTCGCTAAGCAACGACGTTGGCATTCCGCGTTCTCCGAAATTCGTTAAGCAACTTGAGTTGGTCCAAAAATAAAAGTTGAAGGCTATATTATGGAGAAGAGCATGCAAAAAGTTGCACTGCGTTTGACCGAGTTTTGACTTCCGAAAGTGAATTTTCGTGACCGTTATCAAGGTGCTGACACTGACAGTTTGTGGCCTAATTATCCGCTGTTGAAGAGCTCTAATGACCTTGGTCTCTAAACGAAAAATGTAGAGCAGCTCGCGGGCTTCAAACTTTGTTTTAGGCCCAGTAACTAATTCGGCCTGTAGCTAGCTAGAACTGACGCCCGCTCTGCCCACTTCTACGCGCACCACGTGTTCGACGATATGCCGCGTGGTCTTCTTGCATGGACGCCGCGCGCCCTCTCCCTTGCCGCGTGCCCTCGCCTCCCTGCGGTCGCTTCGCTGCTTCTCCGCGCGCGCCAGGCCGTTATGGACGACCGGGCTCACTCTCTCCCTTGCACCCTCGCCTCGCTGTTGCTCGCGAACGCGGGCAGCCATGGCCGCCATGGCCGAGCTCGGCCTCATCGCGTCCCCGCTGCTTAGCCCTTCCTCTTTCCAAGCCGTCAGTGCCATCACCTTCCTCTCACCACGCCGCACCTCTGGACCTCCTTTACCGACGCCTTTGGCCGCTGATGCTCCCCGCCGTCGGAGCAGCTGCCGTCGCCGCCGCGGCTACTGTGGCCGCGCCACCACAGGCCGTGTCGGGCCAAGCTGAGCAGCCTAGCGTGTGCGCGCGGGACCCCTAGTGCCCCTCCGCCACTCCATCGCCGCCGGCGAGCCTCCTCTGGCCGGCACCGCGAGCCTCCGACGGCCTCTCTGCTTTGAATCCCGTCAGGGACCTCCTACAAAAATTCGACGAAAGTCAGGGGTGTAACTGCAATGTCATAGACTCAGGTGAATAGTGCCATAAGGACTGGTTTGTAATTATTTTGCAGGAACTTTGGAAATTCATAGTAAATCGTAGAAAATTCGTAAAATAGTAAATGAGGACTTTTTGGAATCCTTGTGAAATTGTCTATGCAGTGGATCTATAATATGGCATGTTTTAGTTTAAATATTTTGCGGTAAAAATAGATTTGTGCAGTAAGGTTGTAATGCTAGTTGAATTTGTTATTTTTCATAACTGTAGATCTAGGGCTCCAAATGAAGTGAAATTTTTGTGGCATGCTACTCATGTGATAGTTGATGTGTGGTAAACATTTCATGAGTATTGGATGAAGTATGAGTGAGTTATTGGCTTATCTTGCTCTCATATGAATTCTTGCTTTAGCAACTTGTCTTTTTCATAGAGATTGCTATACATATCCAAATGGAGTGAAATTTGTAAAGTAGACTATTGAGAGGAGATGTGAGCCACTGTAATTTTTGTAGAAGTTATTGTGCACTTTTGGTATATGTTCATTAAGTCACCTTATTATCTAAAATAAATTAAGAAATGCATTAAAAGAATTTATTTGGTCATGGACACTAGGTTTTCTGGTGTTCTTTAGTCATGTGTGACATGTTGGTAAAGTTGGTTTTGCCTAATTATGTATTTGCAACATAAGTTAATAATTATTTTCTTGCCGATGTGGTTTATGGACAGATCTGGGAACTTAGCAAAGTTCTTCATGATAATGTACTTTGTTGTGAAACTTGTTTATACAAAAGTTGTAGATAATTCATGTATCTAGCTTCTATTAAAATTTGGTGTCATTTGGCCAAGTAGTTTAAGAGTTACAGCTGTTTAAAGTTGGGTTTCAGAAATGGCTGTTTTCTGTCAATTGTGGACCAGTTTCTGTAAATGGATATATTTGACTTAGTTAACTTGAGAATCATGCTAATATTATTAAATATGAATTGTAGAAAATTTCATAAGCTTTCCATAATGTCTTCTTGCAAGTCATTTGGATTTGTGTAACTCCAGTTATAGCTAAATCTTGTAGCTGCTGTTTGCATGTCCAGAAATTGGCAGATTATAATTATAGTGTTTGCTTGTATATTGTTAAGTGTGACGTATGCCTTGAATGATGACTGAGTTAGAGCACTTGAGATCTTGGGAAACTTGTGTCATGATTGGTGTTGTCGTCTTCTTTGCCATCTTAGCATGATAGATTATGTGATGTTTAAGTTAAGCATCGCAAAGTACTTAAGTGTGTTAGTGTAAACTATGCTTGTCTTGCTTGCTATTTTGTGATGTGTCTCATGGTACTATTCTTCATATTTATGCACTTGCATATTGTATCTCATCTAGGTACGCTAGATGAACCACGTGAAGGACGTGATGTTGGAGCCAAACCCGAAGACGGTGTTTGATGGATCTGTCCCGAAGATGGAAGGGCTAAGCGAGTGCTAGGATCTGAGATGTCACCAGGATGGTGCAAGCTAACTGAACTGACTTGTGTCGGATCCCAGGCAAGCCCCGGAGCATTCTAAGTCTCCTACTTTATAAAAGCAATTCTTTCTATATATATGAGTTTATCTATATTGTTGCATTAAGTTGTAGGAGTTGATTGAAACCGTTGATGCATTTATTACTATCCTTGCCTACCTTACTACCTTGTTACCCTGTTAGGTCAGGATCGAATAACTGCTTAGCCTTGCTTAGACCGGTAGCGATCGGTGATATCCGGTCATCTACATTATAGGTGGTTACTGGAAGAATTTAGCTATGGAAAGAATGATATCCTGGAATTAACCATGTGTGATGGATAATTGGAGACCGGACGGAAAAAGTTGGAGGCAACCAGACAGGGTTCTGGGGTGCTGTTAGTTTCCGTCTGTGTCGATTAAGGACCGACCGTTGTTGGGCCTCGAGTCATGTTGAACGCATGCCTTACATTTAGCTGGCCGGATAAAGTACCTTCCGACCACGAAGCTGGGAGATTTTTCGGGCCGAGTAGATTGCCCGCAGCGCACTGTGCCGGAGCAGGTGTGGTAGGACACGGGGGCGAGATGATAAGACCAAAGTGCAGTCGGTCGGCCCCCGGGTACATGTGGTTCCTGGCAAACTCGAGATTCCTGGAAAGTTGACTCGGTGATCAATATCTCACTTTAGCGGGTGAGTGAGGTTTATGTAAGGAATAAATCACCAGCTGGTTAGGAATCGATTCAAATCGCCATCGCTCCTGGATAGTGAGCACTTGACTCGAGTTACTGCATCGTAGTAATTATTATGGAACAATGATGGTTATCTGGATGGTATGGGATATGCTAAATCTAAATTGGTAACTGGATGTTATTGGTTAATCAAGTGATTGCTATAGTACAGGTGCTTACCTAGATGGATATGCCATAATAAAGATGATGCAAAGTACTTAAAATGGTTTCTTCATGATAGCTTATGCTTTTCGCAAACAAGTCAGCTAGCCCACTAAAGAAAGCCTTGCATGATCCTTGGTGTCCTTTGTTTTGGTTTCCGACGGGTAAGTCTGGCTGAGTACATTCGAGTACTCAGGGTTTATCCCACCTTGTTGTAGGTGATGTTCTCGACCTATTGATGATGGTGGCTAACCACCGGTGGGCTCGGTGATTCTATACTTACTTCTCATCTATATGCTTTTGTCGGATGATGTCACTATGCTAGCAATATATTTGGAACTTATATTAATGTAATCATTTGAAAGCTATGTTGTTTTCACTAAGCGGTTTTGAAACCCAAACTTGTACTATTATTTGTTAACCCCTTTGTAATATTATTTCCGCTGCAACACGATGTATGTGATGTGTATTTGCTTAATCACGCGATCTTGGTTGTGATGTTGATTTACCGAGGTCTTTCGGGACACTCAGCGGACTACCGGGTTTATATGAGTGAAAGTATGGGTGTGTCAACGTGTTAGCGGGGACAACCGTACTTGATCTTGTATAAATTGGGCGGTTCTGTCACAAGTGCATTGTAAATTTAATGGTCCACTGTTAAGCAACGATCACCCGGACGTCTAGACGGGCGCCCACGCGTGCTAGCCCATTTCTCTGCACCATGTTTCCTACGCTGGCTCGTTACACGTGCCCACACAGGGCCCGCGTCACCCGGATGTCTCCCGCTCCGTCCGACCGCAGGTGAGGACCATCTGCCCGCACAGCAGCGCCCCAGCCTAGCTACAGCAGGCGGCTGTGGCAAGTGGGTCCCATTTAACATGTGCAACATCCGATCTAGTTTTGCAACCTTCAAATAAAACACTTGCAACATACGTCCGAAAATAGCTGAAACACTTGCACACACATTTGAAACACTTGCAAAACACTAAAAAAAACTTGAAAACATGTGTGTAGCCGTTGTAAACATTGCAAAATCTAGATGAAAACATTTGCAACATACGTATGAAAACACTTGAACCACTTGCATATATATGCAACATCCAGATCTACTTTTGCAACATCCAGATGAAATACTTACAACATATGTCTAAAACAGATGAAACATCTTGAATATACACTTGAAACCTATGTATAGCCATTGCAATATGTGCAACATCTCGATCTACTTTTGAAACATCGATAAAAAAACACTTACAACATACCTCTGAAACATCTAAAACACTTCAAACATACGCTTGCAACATGCACTTTCAACGCAATGTCACCTTGCTGTCTGGACGAATGGAGGCTCGTCGTTGCGGAGCTCGACACCGGTGCGGAGGTCGGCGGTGGCGCATGGAGCTCGCGGCGGCGCGGAAGTCGGCGGCGACGCGGAGGTCAGCGGTAGCACGGAGGTCGGCGGCGGCGCATGGAGCTCACGGTGGCGTGGAGGTCCAGCGCGAGCATCTCTCGCTGGCGGATGGAACGTAGCCACGGCAGGAGGAGCGACTCCGGGTGGGGGCTCGTGGCGGCGTGGAGGTCGGTGGCGACGCATGGAGCTAGCGGCGGCGGAGAGGTCGGCGGCGACGCGGCGGTCAGTGGCGACACAGAGGTCGGCGGCGGCCATGGAGCTCGCGGTGGCGCGGAGGTCCGGCGCGGGCATCTCTCGCCGGCGGATGGAGCGCACCCGCGATAGGAGGCGCGACTCCGGATGGGGGTTCACGGCGGCGCATGGAGAGCTCGCGGTGGCGTGGGCATCTCGCCGGCGGACAAAGAGCGCAGCCGTGGCAGGAGGCGCGGGTGGGGCGTGCGGCGTGCAGCGCGGGCGGGGTGGGGCGGTCCGGTCCGTCCGTCTGTCCGGACGCCGTGTAGGGAGCATTTCCACAATAATAATGGTCTTTCAAAAAAAAACAGTAATAATAATGAAACGAAACTACTTGGTTCCTGCATTGTTTTCCTAACCGGTTCGCCTTGGCCTGCTCGTAAAACAAGTCTGCAACTTTGTTCAGGTCTGTTGATTTCTTTCCATGTCTAGCTCTTTTCTATTTTTGATTCTCAAAGAAAGGAATACATGAGCGTGTAGTTAAACAAGCATTACATTTATGAATATTGTATCATATATGGATGATAGAATACAATCACTGGTAATGATGCAATATGGAAGATAAAAAAAACAGAAACAGAACAACATCCGTATACAGTGCGTGTTCAGATGAAACTTTACATCAAGAGCCAAGAGGTATCCAGCCTGACCGGTCTGGACCAACGAAACAACAAAGTCCTAAGTCAAATCACATGTCGGCATCCCCCTAACTCACATACACAGCATTCAGGTAATAAATAAACACGTCTAAAAAAAACTGAACATTAGACAGCTGCGTGATCATGGTGAGGATTCAGATCCATCTCCACCTGGTGAATTGTCCACTGCATGCCCTCCAGTTTCTGAAGCTCAACCAATCCAGGGTTAGCAATGATAACATGGAACATATGTTAATTTATTTAGTGGCAATGACACTGAGCCAGGTTACCTCTATAATTTCGTGGTACTGCCTTGCAATTGTGAGAGTGCTGTAGAATCAACTCCTTGGAAAGGTGCTCGATCAGCTTTTCGATCGATCTCCTGCTCATGGACCTCCGACCCCCGTCCTGCGAATGAACTCCTTGGACCTTCTTGAGCGGGAGCCTCCGATCCGTGTATGTATAGCACTTGGATACGTCGTTCTTCTGTATATATGATGTTCATATGTGTGTCATGCTTTTTTGTGTGTGTGTGATGAGGGGAGTCAGGCTGCTAGCTAGGCTGGCATGACCTATCGGGCTGGTGGACTAGTCAATCCGGCATGGTACGATAAAACCTGGCCCATGCCATGCTTGGGCTGACTGTTGATTATCGTGCCACTGCCTTCATCTAATGTGTCATGCTAGGCCCGTCATAATCGGGCCATCAGCCAGTCTATTTGGTCATCTAGCTTATTGTCATGCACACATGATTTATTAAGGCATGTTTAGAAACCATGGTTAACAATTAGAGTCCTGTATCTTGGATGCAAAATAGAAGGACCGTATATTTTTGAGCTAATTTTAGGCTGCTAATAAGAGCTAATAATAGAGGAGGCTATTTTTAGTCCTAACTTAATAACGAACAAAAGAAAGGAAGAAATGGTCACTTTATTCATCCATCCATCGATGAAGTCATGCAGCTCGACCCATGCATACCATACACACTGTTTTGTTTGTTTTCCTGCTGTGTAAGAAATTACAATATTCGACAATGTCTTATCGGCAGCAAGAGCAGTCAAGCGCCACGCACTTCCCACGGGCCCAGCCGTGACTCTTGCAACAGCGGTTGCAAGCACCTGAACGAAAGCAACTTAAAAAGACACTTTACGACATCCAGGCACAAAGTGGCTTCACCGCTCACGCCAGGCCCCTCTGAAACATAACCTGACCATACATGCACCATACATGCTCGAGAAAATAAAAATAAAATTTCAGCACTATACTCGGGCTGAAATTTTATATTATTTTCTCGAGCATCTTAATGACCTTAAATGTAAAAACTCAAAACTATAGAGTTGTAGATCTCATTGAGAGCTACAACTTTGGTATAAAAAGTATCTTCATTTGACACCATACAAAGAAGATACTAATTTTCTAATGCCATAGGTCATAGTACGCGATTATTATGCAGCTGAAATATTATATATATTTTTTTAGCATCTTAACCTCCTCAAATAAAAAAAACTCAAAATTAGAAAGTTATAGATCTCATCGAGATCTACAATTTACATATAAAAATTATCTTCATTCGACGGCGTGTCGAAGAGTTATGATTTTTCTAAGTTTAAGCCTCGTCACCATAGTTTTAAATAGCGGTCTATTGAAAATAGCCGTAACTTTTTTTCAACATCTACGAGGCTATAGCATCGCTATGACAGATAGTGTTTTTATAAAGAAAACATGAAAAACACCAATAATTGATGAAAAATATGGTAAATATGAAATTCGATGAACACAAATATATTTCTACGGTTTTACAAGTCTAAGTAACATTACTAATATGACATTACAACATGGTTTATGAAAGTCCAGTATTTAATTATCCAAAATATCAAATTAGTAGCAAATGATAAGTAGAAAATAACAAATTAAATTATAAAATGTATTAGTGATGGCAAAATCTGAAATAGTGCCGCTATTTGAACGCTAAAGCTATGCAATTAGCGGGGCTATAGCACACAATAACGGTTAAAATTGGCATAGCGGTACAAATAGAAATAGCTTAGTGGTGAGTCTCTCCGACCGCTACAGCGCCACTATAGCCTGCTATTTTTTTCTATGCTTGTCACGCCACTCCCGGTGGCGCGACAGAACAATGATGTCGCGCCAACGGGAGTGGCGTGATAAGGTTTTCCACGTCGGAAATGTTGTCTAACGTGGCAGGTGTTGTCGCGCCAATGCATATAGTGTGACAGCGTTATTTGGTCACGCCAGCGGCACCCGCACGACCAAAAAGATCAGATCCGTTTAGATGTGATTATTATTAAAATATTAAATAAAAATGAATTAAAAAATAAAAATTCTCCGTGAATCCACGAGGACTCTCGCGTTATAAGCGCCTAGACACTATGCACTGCACCTATGCATTGCATGGAAGAAAAACGTGTAGACATGCAACAGATTATTCAACAAATTGTGAGAACATAAATGCTGCAAATATTGAAATATTTGTCAAATTATTATTCAACAAATTGTGATAATACAAATACTGCAAATATTGAATGAGTGCAACCCGGTCGAACTAGGCCGCCGCACTTGGCCCTCGAGGCCAGGGGGCCCAACCCGACAGCCTGTTCGGCTGGGATTATATGGTCGTAAACGATCGTGGATTATAAGCTGAAATGGTATTTTTCTCTCATACCAAATCAATCAGCAATAAATAATCCACGATCGTTTACGGCCCGTCGAATAGGCTGTAAGTAGGTATAGTATTCTTTCTATGGCCGTAGGAACAGACGAAGCCCAGGAAAGAAAAGGCATATGTGCGCCGATTTGCCTTCCGTCGCGTCGATTCAGCTTCCAGCCTTCCGCGTCCGTGACTCCGCGTGCACAAACGCCGTGCGGCCACAACTCCGTTCCTGGTTCTTCGTGTGAGAGCGACTCCCGTGCGTCTCCGTGGTCTTCGCGACTCCCGTGCGACTGTGCCAGTGCGAGCGGCCGCTGGCCGACGGCACCCACTTCCGTGTTCGGCTGCAGTTTGCTGTTGCTCTCCGCCGTTGCTCGGCTTTCATAGCGGATACTTTGCCACGGCCGCTGTGCATCTCATCTCCAGCGGATACTTGGCCACCGTGTCTGACAAATGCTTTGATGCGTTGTCGTGCCGGCTTATTTGGCGGATACTTTGTCGCCGAGGTCGCTTTGGTCCTTTGTTTGGTGGATACTTTGCCGCCACTCCTTTTCGAAGCTCGCCTCGTTGCCACTGTGGCTTTACTGCACCGTAGGCCACCACTGTGTTGTTCTCTTTCCGTCGTAGGTTTAGTCGGTTAGGGTGTTGATGTTGAGGGTTTTTTCCTCTCTGTTTTCTCTTGCTGCTTGTTGTGTCATTGGATTGCTGTCCTAGGATTACTTGAGAGTCCTGTATAACTTTTTAAACTCTAATTTCTCTCAATGAAAAACGTGCTTCATGGTACGGTCTAGAGAAAAAAAAAGGTTATCAGCTAGAGAAGAAGCGACTGAGGTGGCGGTGCATGACCGGGGTCATAAAACATGGCACAGACAGGGTGCTCTTCGCGCACGCTGGATTTGAATTTGAAGAAAAAGGCTCGAGTTAGGAGCAACCATGATCGAGAATGGTGGGGGGGTAGGACAACATGGGAAAGATGCGATGCGATGGGATGAAGAAGGGGCGTGCAGCTCGAGGCTCTGTTCGGCTGGTCTATAAGCCGCTTGTGCTGATTTGTACGGCTGATTTGTTGGGAGAAAAAAATATTATACCATGGCTGATAAGCCGGCTTATAATGGCACAGAGCCCGAGTGTTCGTTTGATTTGACATAATTAATAGAATAATAGGAGAGCCCAACACTCAAGATACAGCGGATAGAATGCCGGCCAATTTAGTCCCAACTTAACGAACAAAAGAAAGGAAGGAATGGTCGGTCACTTTATTCATCCATCGATCCAATCATATAATGCAGCTTGACCCATGCATACCATACACACTATCTAATTTGTTTGTTTTCCTGCTGGCTGTGTATGAAATTATAATATTCGACAATAGTGTCTCAATGTATGCAGCAATTACAGTCAAGCGCCTTGCACTTGCCACGGACCCAGCCGTGACTCTTGCAACAGCGGTCGCAAGCACCTGACTTTAAGCAGTTAAAAAAGAGACATTTTGCGTCAACCCTGCACGTAAACCATGTGGCTTCACCGCTCACGTCGTCCTTGTTCCCCTCTGCCTCTGAAACATAACCTGATCATACATGCGTCCAGATGTTATGTTAGTTAAGAAAGCATTTTAATTAATTAATTAATTTTGCAGACCTCGGTCATTATTTTTTCTACTAGACACGTACAGTTGTATTGTATCACCGATCGATACTTTTATTTATGTTTAGAAAACACAGAGGTGTTAGTCGTGGATTGATGCATGTTGTAATAACCAACAAGACTTACGGGAGGCAACGAGGATGCTGCTCAGCATCAGCACAACAATCAATGGGAAAATTAGGATCATCTGCATCTTCATTGTTGTATTTGTCCTCGTCATCGCTATTGTACTGGCAACTGAGTTGGATATAGATGTGACAAATAAAGCGAGTGAGCTGGATATCTATCACATGCATCCATCGTTTGCACGTATTTATACATATAAAATAAGTGTGTTGGTCTCAACTACAGTTAAAAATATTGTAATATGCTTGTAAATAATCTATCTGTAATTGCTATAATTACTAGCTTAACATCTTTTTTTATTTTTTGGCATGTAATTCAATTTTACTCCCTCCATTCTAATATAAGTCATTCTAGTTTTTTTTTTAGACACATAGCTTTTCTTATGCATCTAGACGTAGCACAAGTCTAGTTGCATAATGACTTATAATTTTGAACAGAGGAAGTATTTATTATCATCTAATTTAGAATGATGTAAAAGCAGGACGATAACTTTAGCAAGTAATTATGTCGTGGCAAACAGATGCCTCTGCCCAATAGAATTCCTAATAAAGGTCATCTAAACTTGCCTCGTTTTGCATGAGATGCAGAGAAGGATGGAAATGTTGGTATATGCTTGTAAATAAGCTAGCTGTAATTGCTACTAGTATATTACTAGCTTAGTATCTCCTTTATTTGGCATGACTTCAATTTTATTTATTAACATCTAACTTGGAAAATGTTGCAAAAGTACAATGGCACTTTAGCAGGTAATTTTGTCGTGGCAAACGGATCGCCGAATAGGATTCCTAATAAAGGTCATCTAAACTTATCTTGTTTTGCATGACCTGCAGGGGATGGTAGTACAATGATAATGGTCTTCCAAAAAAACTACAATGATAATGAAATGAAATATATTGGTTGCTGCTATGTTTTCCTAACTGCTTCTTCACCTTGGACTGCTCGTAAAATAAGTAAGTCTGCAACTTTCTTCAGATCTCTCAGATTTATTTCCATTTCGAGCTCTCTTCGTATAATTAAACAAACATTGATAGTGCTATTATTCAATATGGAAGACCAAAAAACCATGCACAAACAGAAACAGCCTCCATATATATACATTGACCTGTCCAGCCTAACCGGTCTGGAACACCGAAACAAGATCCTAAGTCAAATCACATGATATAGTAAGTCCAACTCAATCGGCTTTCATGAGAGGACGCAATATTCCTGGAGGGGTCCTTATACAATACATGAACTCCACCACAAGAAATGAAACGGTGCCATTGTCAAAACAAATTTTGAGAAAACCTATGACAAGGTTAGATGACCTTTTTTGTAACGAACTCTACACATGAAAGGTTTTTCGCCCAAATGGATCAAATGGGTTGAAACCTTTATCTCGGGTAAGAGTGTAGCAATTAATGTAAATGATGAGATTGGAAGCTTTTTCCAAACAAAGAAAGGCCTTCGTCACAAATTTGCCAGAGATTGATTATATTTTTCTTTCTAGATAGGATACCTTGTCAAGTTTAGTCTCAAAGAACAAAAGAAAGGAAGAAATAACCATTTTATTTTGTTCATCCATCTAGTCATGCAGCTCGATTCATACACACTATTCTCTCTTTTTGTTGCTATGAAATTAATGTTAGATGCCTTGCAGCAAGAGCAGGCAAGCCCTGTGCACTTGCCATGGTTGTAGCCCAAACGCTTGCAACAGCGGTTGTAAGCAACTGAACGAAAGCAACTGACAAAACACTTTGTCAATGGACCAACACAAGATTCTGCTTCATCGCCCTCCATCATCTCCTCTGCAACATATCCGTAACATCCAATTGTTAGAAACAATTCTTAGAGGCACCCCATTAATCTTTTTTCTATACTCTGTTTTTTTGTTGCGATTTTTTCTAGACACTGGGTGATGAAATCGACTTCTATGGTGATTTGTGTTACCAACTTCCCTAGAAATGTCATCTACTTTTAGAGGGGGGTGTTTCTGACCGTCCCTAGAGATAAAGGCCAACTGCCTCTAGAAATTAATTTAGGATAGTTGGCAATTTAAATTGTTCCTAGAAATAGGTATCGCTCAAAAAAAACTCATATAAAGTTGGAGGAAGACACTTTATATCAAAATGCTAAAGGTCAATGAGATCGTCTGAAATGTTTTACTTGACGTATTTTATATTTGAGATTGTTTAAGGGTCGCAATATATGTTTCAAACAGCCTCATATGAAGGCACACCATGTACCAAAAAGTTGTAGTGCTCAATGAAATCTAAAACTCCGTAGTTAAAATTTTTTTCATTTTAGATTATTTAGTAGCTGAAATATCCAATACAATATTCATAAAAGTTAACAAAAAAATATAAAATTATATACCTCGCCACAAATGATTGTGTGGCGTGATAGTAAAGAAGAGTTGCCCGCACATATTTGACTGCTAGGAAATGCACATGCGTGTAAATTCGTATGACTTATGACTTTGGCCTTCCTTGGATCCAGGGGACTAACAACTAGTCCTGTTAGCTCCTAAAGTAGCCCATGACTAATGGATTAACGATTATTCTACTTGTTTGGATCCTTAGCGACTAAAAATTAGTGAATTAGTTATTAGTCCTATGGATCCAAACGTATCTTAGCTAATGGGCTTCTCCTAGGATTAGAAAAAAGTGTTATTTTTATGCCCATTTTGAAATTTCTAAAAATGGTCTGCAGTGTCGTGCGATGTTGTCGACTGTTAAGCAGTGATCACTTATATACAATAATAATGGTCTTTCAGAAAAGGGGAAAAAAAGCAGTAACAATGAAATGAACAATTCGGTTGCTGTTATATATGTTCTCCTAACCGCTTCACCTTGGCCTGCTATAAATTAATCGTTGTAACTCGTCGAGATTGAACTTGTTGAGCTGGGTGTCGCACTTGTGAGAGTGCTGTCGAATGAATCCTTGGAAAGGTGCTCAGCTTTGTCGATCGATCTCCTGCGAGCCGTTCGCGTGCCCTTAAATCTGGTTTGATCCGCTTCTTTTTTCATCCGGAACAGTGTTTTTCTCTCACAAATTCCTCCAGAATTCCTCCAAACCATCCAAATCCCTCCAGAATCATACCATCCGAACGTGGGAAACATGCCTGCCGGCCGATTTAGTCCCAACTTAATAACGAACAAAAGAAAGGAAGAAAAGGTCGGTCGGTCACTTTATTCATCCATATATCCAATCCAATCCAGTCCAGTCATGCATGCAGCTCGACCCATGTACCATACCATACATACACACTACTATTTTAGCGATGGCAGTGGCCGTTCAGGCCCGGGGTGCTCTTGCAGCTAGCAAGAGCATTCAGACCCCGAACACTCCCCACGGGCCCAGCCGTGACTCCTGCAACAGCCGCCGCAAGCACCTGCATGAAAGCAACTGAATAAACTACACTTGGGGAGATCCATGCACTTAGTGGCTTCACCGCTCACGGCGTCCTTGTTCCCCTCTGCCTCTGAAACATAACCTGATCATACATGCGTCCAGATGTTATGTTAGTTAAGAAACCATTTTCATTAATTGATTTTGCAGACCTCGGTCGTTATTTTTTTAGATAGACACGGTTGTATTGTACTGTATCACCGATCGAGGACACCGAGAAGAAATCGACTTGACTTCTACAGGTGAATGTGAATGGTGGTATCGCCCGGACCGCCCCTATAAACCGTATATATGGTGTTATTAGTCATGGATTGATGCTGTAATAATAACCAACAAGACTTACGGGAGGCAACGAGGATGCTACTCAGCATCAGCATAACAATCAGAGGGAAAATTAGCATCTTCATTGTTATATTTGTCCTCGTTATCGCTATTGTACTGGCAACTGAGATGGATATAGATCTGACAAAGCAAGTGAGCTGGATATCTATCATATACATCCATCGTTTGCACCTATTTATACATATAATAAGTGTGTTGGTCGCAAGTACAGTTAAAAATGTTGGAATATGCTTGTAAATAAGCTCTGTAATTGCTATAATTACTAGCTTAACATCTTCTTTATTTTTGGCATGTACTTCAATTTCATTCCCTTCATTCCAAGTTATAATAAGTCATTCTAGTTTTTTAGATACATAGTTTTTGTTATGCATCTAGACATTGCATAACAAAAGCAATGTACCTAACATCCACGATGACTTATAATTTGGAATAGATGAAGTATTTATTATCATCTAAATTTAGAATGATGTAAAAGTACGATGGCTTTAGCAAGTAATTATGCCGTGGCAAACAGATGCCTCTGCCGAATGGAATTCGTAATAAAGGTCATCTAAACTTACCTCATTTTGCATGAGATGCAGAGAAGGATGGAATGTTGATATATGCTTGTAAATAAGGTACCTGTAATTGCTACCATCTAATTTAGAATGTTGCAAAAGTACAATGGCACTTTGGTAGGTAATTATGCCGTGGCAAACGGATTGCCGAATAGGATTCCTAATAAAAGGTCATCTAAACTTACCTTGCTTTGCATGACACGCAGAGGATGGTAGTACAAAAAAAAACTACAGTGATAATGAAATGAAATATATTGGTTGCTGCTATGTTTTCTTAACTGCTTCTTCACATTGGACTGCTCGTAAAATAAGTCAAGTCTGCAACTTTCTTGAGATCTCTCAGATTTATTTCCATGTCTAGCTCTCTTCTATTTTTCATTATCAAACAAACGAATACATGAGCGTATAATTAAACAAGCATTGATGGTGCTATTATTCAATATGGAAGACTAAAAAACATGCACAAACAGAAACAGCCTCCATATATATTTCGTGTCCAGATGAAACTTTACATTGAGCTGTCCAGCCTGACCGGTCTGGAGCAACGAAATAAGATCCTATGTCAAATCACATGACGGCAACCCCCTAACTCACATCCACTGCATTCAGGTAATAAAATAAACATGGTCTACAACAAGTATGGACTTAAACAGCTGCGTGATCATGGTGAGGTTTCAGGTCCATCTCCACCTGGTGAATTGTCCACTGCATGCCCTCCAGTTTCTGAAGCTCAACCAGGGTTAGCAATGATAACATGGAACATATGTTAAACTAATGGCAACGACACTGAGCCAGATTACCTTTACAATTTCATGGTACTGCCTTGCAATCACGTCGAAATGTGGATCTACACCCTGATACTCACGCAACCGCGAAACCTGACACAAGAACAAACATCAGAGCAAACAGTTAACTGAAGGGAAGTGAACACTGGGTTTCATGATTTCTTTTCAGATGGAATATTCACTGAGATGGCAGTATGGCACCCATTATTTCTCCAAACATGTAGTTAAAAGTGAAAAATACAGAATACCATATGCCCGGTTATTGTTATGTAACGGCATAAACTCTACATCAGGTTAAATTGCCTACTGCAACAGGTTAATATTAAAATCATAGGTTGTCAGAACCCAAAACATATTTGCACATTTAACCTTCCTAAGCTGGACTTTGCTTAGTCATGAATGATTAATTATAACTTGATGTTAACTACTTCATACAACCTCAAGGTATCAGTTAGTTTGTTTTTTCACTAAAAAGTAGCTGCTAGGCATTGGCTCTTATGATTTGTACAGTTCTACTCTTTGTGAGCTGTAGCCACAATTTTGAGAGCTTTTTCTTGGCTGTTTATAGAACCAAACATTAGAAATATTACAAGAAGCAAAATCATGTATCTTACCGCTTCATTATAGGAATTGGATGCTTCTTTTGTGGCCTCTACAAGATACTTCCTGCAAAACAGTTAATATGTTACAAGAAGGTCCTTCGCTGAAAACAAAAGGCACTCAACAAACCAAATCCATCTTATGAATAACAAGTGCCACATAACTCAAAAAGTACATCCACTAAAAGATCGATTGCCTTAACTATACCTGATCCTGTGCAGTGCTGGTACTGTGTCCTTTGTGTAAGTGTCACGCAATAGATGATGCTCTAGATAGCTGGAATCAAAGTATATAAAAAAAAAGTATAGTTAACCTAATCTTTGAATCCCTTGGCATTTGGAATCCAAAATATATATATATAGAGAGAGAAGGGAGGATCGGCTATTTGAGTATAGAGTAACATCTGTTGTACACTTATAATATGGTCACTGATGCGGATGCCGACCTTAGTTTAGCATTCATTGTCCGACACCTTTTGATAAGCCAGGTCTTCTTCAGATCATCCTGTTAGACAATAAGAGACATGTTAAGCACTTTGACTAGCAATACTAACAATATCAAAAGGTGACATGTTTACTTTAAAGAAGTTGAACCAGAGAACGGAATATGAGAATGCTTACAAATTGGTGCTGATGCTCCAATTTCTTGTCTTTAACAAACTGTATAAGCACAGCAAGAATTTGCTCCAAGACCTTTGGAATTTTCAGAACCATAACTAATTGGTTAGAAGTATGAGAAAGAATTTGTGCTCAGGTAAAATGGGTGTACCTCTGAAAAATTAAGCATTACCAAAGACATACAAACATACATTATAATGTTCAGCAAATTTTCTGTCCATTGAAGCAAGGTCCTCCAGTAGATGTGCCTCTTCCTTTTCTATCTCTTCGATGATTAACTTTACCCTGTCAAACGGGAAGTAAAAATCATGAGAAATACTTATCAGGGACGCCTGTCCAACTTCATCCTATCACAAGCACCACGTTAGTTTCCAATTCCAAACAAGATGGAAAATTGGGCACTCATTCCAAGTTAAGTTAGCTATGTAAATGGATGGGATTGCAGCAAAGAAGGGATGGTAAGATGGTATTAATACTAAATATGTGATTGGTGCAGTCTGATTTAAAATGTAAGATAAGAAAGTCCACCTTTCTGGAAGCCTAGCACTAGAAATTTGACTGATGGATGACGAATCTGCAGCAAAGATGTTAAGGTAAGACAGAATAATAACCAGAACCAGAATTTGGACTGTTCTCTCTCACTCTCTTTTCTATTCTTCCACTAGTTTCAGTAACTGACCCCTTTCGTCCATAGCAAATAGATCAGCCAAAGCATCACACTTGGCTTCTAACCGGGCTTCAATCTCCCTAGCCAAAGTTCTCTGATAATCAACCATGTCCTGTAATCGACACAAAAGCAGATGCTTTCAAAGTTCAGGTGAAGATTTTGTATATTCTTTCACTCGTTGACAAAAAGGGTAAAACGCATCATAGTCTAATAATTGGTTACAAAATAGTTTTGCAATTCTCAAGGCACATATCAGAATTACGTTCATCAAATCAAACAAGTAACAAGGTATGAATTGACCATTTAGGCAAAAAAAAAAATGTTCTTACCACAGACATGGCTGGCTGCTCTTGTTGCACTTGGTAGAGATAATCAGAAGTGATCCCAAGAAAACGGTCAGGAACACCACCAACTCCAGGTTCAACCGCATCTGAACTACCACTTCCATGTGCAGCAGCAACAGTCACCGCACTAGCGGTGCTGCTATAATTGTTGTAACTCGTCGAGATTGAACTTGAGCTGGGTGTCGCGCTTGTGAGGGTGCTATCGAATGAACTCCTTGAAAAGGTGCTCAGCTTTTTGATCTCCTGCTCATGGACCTCCCCGTCCTGAGAGAGCAGTGGGAGCCTCAGCCTCTGCGCTGCCTCCGCCACGGCCAACCGGTGCTCCAAAGACTCGTACACCTGGATCAGAGGTTCAGAACCGACAGAGTATAAGCTCGGTGACTGAATCAGAGTATCATTTTTGCTGGACAATTTCTCGATTACGGTGCTAAGTCAATCGAACCAACAATGAGGAATTCTTCCACTGTCTATTAATCGGTTTATTATTATTGCTGCCCAACCAGATCACATCTGAAGATGTATTTGCACCAGTCAATGAAAAAAAATCTAAAGACTCGTACACCTGGATCAGAGGTTCAGAACTGACAGAGGTTAAGCTCGGTGACTGAGTGTCATTTTTGCTGGACAAATTCTCGATTACGGCACTAAGTCAAAAAACCAGCAATGAGGAATTCCACAGTCTATTATTCAGCTAGTACCACCCACCCAACTCACATTTGAAGATGTACTTGCACCAGTCAATGAAAAATGAGGGACTTGTCAGAGAGAAGCAGAACCTGCGGGGAGCAGTTGAGCTTCTTGCCGGCGCCGGCGCCACCAGCCGCGTGGTACTCCTCCACCATGGCCACCGCCTCCGCGTACACCGCCTACGGCATAGCATAGCGCCACCAGATCTGATGAGAACCCGACAAGCAAAACCTAGAATGCGGATCCGACGAGCGGCGGGGGGGATGAGGGTGACTCACCAGTGCCTCGAGGTAGAGCGCGCGCTCCGCCGCGACCTCCTCGCGCGCCTGCGCAGGCACAGGGTTCAGGTGAGCAGCAGTCGGGAAGGAGCGTGGCGGGCGCGACGTGCGTGCGTACCTGGAGGAGGTCGGAGTGCGCGGAGTTGGAGAGGAGGGACGCGTCCGGGGCGAGGTGGTGGCGCTGGAGCTGCTCCACCAGGTGCGCCACCTCCGGCGGCGGCGGCGGGAGCGACGCTGCTGCGGCCTTCGACATCGCGGGGGAATCGGCGCCGGCGGAGGCCACTCACGGGGGAATCGGCCTGGTTGGTGCCACGGTAGCGTTTGAATTGGGTGGGGCTCGTGAGGTGGTGGTAGGTTGGTGGCCGTTGGATCGGCGAATGGACGGCTCAGATCGCCGCCGGCTGATTACAGTACAAGAGAAGCTTGAAAGCCGGCTGTCGTGTGAGAAGGGAGATACAGACCGTACAGTGCTGAAATAGAAGAAGCGGTCATAGACGTCACTGTCACAGAAATGGTTTCCGGAAAATGAAATCTTCAGTTTACGTTTTCATCGGAACAAACAAGAGAGACAACGGTTGGAAACTCTCTTCAGGTTACTTTCTATGGTTACACTTCGTCTAGCAGTAACCGGAGAAAAGATAAAAACGCACTACTAATTTCCAAATCCTTAGTGGCTTTCGTTGGTTCCACGTCACCAAAGACGAATGAATCAATAAGCAAGCTGTTCTACACTTCTATGGCGCGCGCACACTGACACAGTGCGTGCGTTATCACAACATCCAATGCTGCCGGAGCTGGACGACGACGTCACGGTTAAAGAGAGAGCAGCTTGCTTGTTCTCATTCCATTCCTCCACCGGAGGCGAGTGAGTAATTAGCACTTGGGTCATCGCCATCAGCAACAAGCCAAGCGCGTGAGCTCGCCGATTACGCTGCTCCTACGCGTCGTCTCTCCCGCTGCTCTGCTCCACTCGTCACTTGATATTTCCCATCTGCCATCAGAACTACCTCTCCACCCGTTCTGCTCTGCTCCGCCTCCGCCTCCGCCTCCGCGCCCAATTCTTTCTGAGCCGGAACCGGAGGCGGAGACCGACCCCGCGCGCGCGGCGGAGCGATGGAAGGCACCGTGCTGTGCGCGGCGAACCACGCGCCGCTGACGCCCATCAGCTTCCTCGAGCGCACGGCGCTCGTCTACCCAGACCGCCCCGCCGTCGTCGCCGCGGGCCATGCCGCCGCGCCGCGCACCTGGCGGGAGACCCGGGACCGCTGCCTCCGCCTCGCCGCCGCGCTCGCGGGGCTCGGCATCGCGCGCCGCGACGTGGTGATGTTAGGATCGATGTTTACATTTGTGTGTGTAACCGTAGATCCGGGTAACATTCCATTCGCCGTGCGCGGTTGCGCTGTGACCTCGCGGACGCCGGTGTCGAGGCAGCTCCGGCTCGGTGGCGAGGTCCAGTGGCCCGGGTGGTGACCTGCAGGGGAGATGGCGGAGTCGGTGGGCCATCCCGTCGCTGGCAGCACGCTTTAGGATCGGATTAGGGTTTCTCTTTAGGCGGGTGTGGCGGCTCCGGTCAACCTCGTAGTCCGAGCCCTCACCCCCACATTCCTTTTATGTGTGCCGTGCGACAGGGGCCCTCCAACCGAGTTAGGGTTGGGCTCCCCCGATCAGGGAGCAGAGATAGGGCCCAATAGGCCGTTGGGCCTATTGGTGGAGATCAACTAACATTCTCCCCCTTGATCTCATTCCATCTTTCACTTTCATATCATTTGCTTTTGTTCATTCCATTACAGATTAGCTCATAGAGCATGTCTCATCGTCACGGTCCATTGCCGATAGACTTAACAGCTACAACTCACTACTCTGTTCTGAAATAGATACTTATCTTTGGGCCTTCTTTTGTCCAGGAATATTTTAGGCTTTCCCTTAAACCCAAGCTAGCTACATGTTCTCTGAACACCATGTCCTCTTAACATGTTGGGTGGTAAGCCTTTTGTAAGCGGATCCGCGAGCATCCTTTCTGTTCTTATATGCTCAAGACTTATGACTTGATCCCGGACTTAATCTTTCACAACATAATACTCAATGTCAATGTGTTTGGCAGCACCACTTGACTTATGTTATGAGCATACTGTACTGCCAGATTATAATCGCAGTATTACTTTAAGTGGTCTATAGATGTCGTCAACCACCTTCAAATCGGGTATGAACTTTATTAGTTAGTTCACCTGCCCGTTGCCTCATAACACGCTACAAACCGTCATACATTGTGGACGATGTAGTGACAGTTTGTTTTGAGCTTTTCCATGAAATAGCTCCCCTTTGCGAGATGATAGAAAATCCACGTCTGGATATGCATTCACTCTCGCATAATCAGAATCTGAATATCCCACCATGTGGAGTGAATCAGATCTTCTATATGTCATCATGAGGCATTTTCGTTCCTTGCAATTAATGCAAGACTTTCTTTACTAATTTCAGTGTTCTATTCCAGAATTGCTCTGTAATCTGCCAAGTAAAATCTGGTAACAAATGCCAAGTCAGGGCGCGTACATACTTGAGCATGTTGCAAGCTTCCGACAGCTGAAGCATATGGAACCACTTTTACTTTATCGATTGAGCTCATATTGGTTTCTGGGGCATTGAAAATCCCCATATCTGTTGCCCTTGACTATAGGAGCAGGTGATGGACTATATTTGTGCATACTGAATTTCTTTAAGATCTTTTCCATGTATGCCTTTTGTGACAGTCCTTATACCCTTTTTCTTCTATCTTGGTGAATCTCGATCCCTAGAACGAACGAGGCTTCGCCAATATCTCTCATATCAAATTTCTTTGTTTCCAGTAGTAGACTAACATCACTACTAGCAAGTAAGATATCATCTACATACAGGACAAAGAAGATAAACTTCCTATTCTTAAATTTTGTATAGACACAATTGTCCTCTACCTTCTCTTTAAAACCCAAAATTTTTTGTTGACTGATCAAACTTCAAGTACCACCGTCTTGAAGCTTGCTTTAATCTATAAATAGATTTCTTTAGGCGACATCCCATTCGTTCTTTTCCTTCCATGACAAAACCTTTCGGTTGTGCCATGTAAACATTTTTCTCTAAGTCGCTGTTGAGAAATGCCGTCTTTACATCCATATGATGTAATTCTTAATCGTAATGTGCCACTAATGCCATTATGATTCTGAAGGAAACTTTACATGAGACTGGAGAAAATGTCTCATTGTAATCAATCCCTTCTCTTTGCACAAAACCTTTTGCCACAAGTCGAGCTTTATATCTCTCTATATTCCCTTGAGAGTCATGTTTAGTCTTGTAGACCCATTTATAGCCTACTGTTTTGACTCTTTTAGGAATTATTTTCAAGTCCCAAACTTTATTAGCATTCAATGATTTCATTTCATCTTCCATGGCCTCAAGCCACTTTGATGACTGATCACTTCTCATGGCTTCTTCAAATGAGGTGGGATCATCCTCCATTTGAAATTACTTAGTGTTATACACTTCATAATTAGCAGAAATAGCTGATTTTCTAACTCTTTGAGACCTATTAGGGGCCTTCACATTCGGCACATCTTCTATTTTGAGGCTGTTGTTGCTCCCCCTCATGTGTGGCAATAGGTTCTATAGAATCCTGAAGAACAGGTTTCTCATCGTCATTCATTGTTGCCACAGGTGGGATAACAACAGGTGCTAGCACCACAGTATCTAGCACTGTCGGTGCAGCTACAGCAGGTAGTGAGAAAAATGGCTCATGAATCATTAGAGTGGGCGCATACACCCGCTTCACTTCAAGGACAATTTCTCGAGCTACCATGCTCCCCCTCATCTTTTCATTCTCTAGGAAAACAACGTGTCTCGTTTCCACAAACTTTGTATGTCTCTCTGGACAGTGAAAAACGAAAACCTTTTGACTTTTCTGTGTTGCCAATGAAATGGCAACTTACTGTTTTGGGATATAACTTCCCAATATTTGGGTTAAATACTTTAGCCTCAGCAGGGCTCCCCCACACACACGCAAGTGGTTTAGTGAGGATACTCTTTCTGTCCACAACTCATACGGTATTTTGGGCACCGACTTTCTTGATACTCTATTGAGAATATAAATGGCGGTTTTAACGCCTTCATTCACAGGTTCAACTGTAAGGTGGAGTAACTTATCATACTGCCCACCATATCCATCAGGGTACGATTGATTCTTTTAGATACTCTATTCTGCTGAGGTTCGCTCGGTGTAGAATACTGAGCTACTATGCCATTCTTTTAGGGTATGCCGACCGTAGTACTCCCCCACGGTCAGACCTGACTATCTTAATCTTTAATATCTTAAATTTATCCAATACATCTTTTCTTTCTTTGATTGGATAAATATAGTCATAATGGGAGTAATCATCTGTGAATGGATCATAACTATTCACACTCTTTATAGGAAAGCTGACCACAAATGTCAGTGTGAATAATCTGTAAAATTCCTGTGCTTCGTTTGTCATCTTTCTTTACATACTTTTCTTTTATGCATTCTCTGCATTGAACTTAATCTGAGAGCTCTAATGGAGGAAGAATATCATTCTTAACTTGTCTTTCTATTCTCCCCCTCGAAATATGGCCTAAACGACAGTGCCATAATTTCGACAACACATCATGAGCTCTCTTATGCCACCATTTCCAGAGTAACACTCTGTGACCAGCTTTATCAGCTAAGTGGCATATCTTTGAAGAGCCAGTGAACTGCTCTTTATTCTATCGAGGTACTTGGTGACCGTGTCACATTCTGGGATTGAGCCCACAATTGTAGGTTCAATCATGTTCTTTATCACAGCCAAACATTTCTTGTTTGCAGTGACCCACTTTCTATGCTCAAAAGCCATAAGATATCTTTTGGGATTCAAAATCCCTTTCTTTAGTTGCCCAAGTGGCATCATTCTCTTTTGTCTCTCTCACTGGTGCCACAAACTCAGTGGAACACGGTGAGGTGACTACCCAGTCCACCTTAAACAAGATGAAAACCAGGTCAAATCTTTTCTCAACACAAAAATAACACCATTTGCATGCCTTGATTCCAACGTTGGTCAAAAATAAAACATACAATTATTCTTATACACTAATTCTACATCACCGTTGGGCAGAAATAGAATTAATGCATAAATCTTTAACTTTCACAATTGTTCTTACACACTAATTCTACATCACCGTTGGGCAGAAGTAGAATTAATGTATAAATCATTAAAATTAACAACTTTTCTTATACACTAATTCTACATCACCGTTGGGCAGAAGTAGAATCAATGCATAAATCATTAAAATTACGATATTGTTATTAATAACGTTGGTCAGAAAATAACAACATCATAATCATATCAAAACTATTTTTCTCCAATTAAATACCACATTGGTTCAAAATAACTGGAGAATCAATAATTTCTTTAGCAGCGGAAAAACTTTCTTTTTCTCCAATTAAATACCACGTTGGTACAAATTAACCGGAGAATAAACAATTTCTCTAGCTGTGGAAAACCTCTCTTTTCCTTGAATTTTACCCACAGGGAAAATTTCTTTTTCTATTTCCTTTAATCCATTAATCAATTTCCAGGAAATAAACATTTACTGGAAAAACTTTCCTTTTCTCCAGTTAAATATCACGTCTGTTCAAAATCACTGGAGAATATACTTTTTCTTTAGCAGCGGAAAAACTTTACATCAATTTCTTGAATTTTACCCACAGGTAAAAAATACTTTTTCTATTTTTCTTTTGAGCCAATTTATTCATTTTCCAGGAAATAAATGTTTGCTGGAAAAAGGAAAAACAAAACTAAATCATTTCAATTCTGTTCACTCGGCCCAGCCTTAAAGCGGCCCGGCCCACTCCAGCACGCGCACAGTCGCCGCGCTGGCCCCGCGCCTAGGCCGCAACCTGGGCCTGGGCCAGGAAAGTAGCCCGGCGCTCGCGCCCGCCTGGGCTGAGTTTGGCCCAGTCGCGCTCCGCCGTCGGATCACATCCGACGGTCGCCCGGCTGTATCGCTCGAATAGAAAAGCCGACGCCGCGCGCCCCGGGCAAAACCCTAGAGCATTTCTTCGCCGCTCTCTCTCTCTTCATTCTCTTTCTGTCGCCGCTTTCTTCTCAGCTCTCCTCACACCGCAGCGAGGCAAGCGCAACTGAGAGCAAGCGAAGGCGTCCATGGCACCGCCGTCGGCCCCCTCGCCGGCGTGCGCGCTCCCCAGCGGGTGAGCGCGCCGCCGTCGAGCGGCCCTGGCCGCGGTGACCCCTTGGCCGAGCCAGCGAGCAGCGAGCTCGGCTCGGTCTTCTTCTCCCGCGCCGGCGAAAAGGTTTTCCCGACGCCCGGCGAGGTGTTTCCTTTCCCCTTTCCCTTTCTCCTTTCCCATCCCCTTTTGGATTTGAATCCTTTTTTTTATTTCTTTTCTTTTCGGATTAGGGTTAATCCGAAACTGTTCTTTTTCCCTTGTTCGGTTGAACCAATTGCTTTTCTTTGCTTTAGTTCATCCGAAACTGTTCTTTTTCCCTTTGGAGCTCATCCGAATCGAATCGGGATCTAGGGTTAGGGTTCGGTTGAAACCGAATACCCGATCAGTGTTTTCCTTTTGTGTGATTCGAGATCTAGATGTTAGGGTTCCTTTTCTTTCTTCTCGGATTGAACCGATTAGTGATGGGATTCTTTCTAGGGTTAGGTCTTAGGGTTCGGCCAAAACTGAACCCATCCTTCTTCATTCTTTAGATCCGAACTTGATCTGTTCGGTCCTTTACTTTTGCCGTGCGTCGTCGAACGGTGCGGCTCCTTTCCCCCACGCGCGGTGGCGGTGATAACCGGTACACCGTGAGCCGGTCTCTCTTTCTTTTTGCTTTTTACCCGGTTAGGGTTAGGGTTACACACTTGTAACCTGTCTCTGGTACCATTGTTAGGATCGATGTTTACCTTTGTGTGTGTAACCGTAGATCCGGGTAACATTCCATTCGCCGTGCGCGGTTGCGCTGTGACCTCGCGGACGCCGGTGTCGAGGCAGCTCCGGCTCGGTGGCGAGGTCCAGTGGCCCGGGTGGTGACCTGCAGGGGAGATGGCGGAGTCAGTGGGCCATCCCGTCGCTGGCAGCACGCTTTAGGATCGGATTAGGGTTTCTCTTTAGGCAGGTGTGGCGGCTCCGGTCAACCTCGTAGTCCGAGCCCTCACCCCCACATTCCTTTTATGTGTGCCGTGCGACAGGGGCCCTCCAACCGAGTTAGGGTTAGACTCCCCCGATCAAGGAGCAGAGATAGAGCTCAATAGACCATTGGGCCTATTGGTGGAGATCAACTAACAGGTGAGTCCCTCTCCAGCCGTTGCCTGCCTTCCTCTCCTCTGCTCTCTTCTTCTTCTTCCGTGCTACGGTGCGGTAGATTTATTCGGCCATTATTTACCTGCCGCCGTCCAAGCATTCACTTTTACTGCTGTTGCTGTTCTTGGTTGAAAAAGGCTCCGTTTTAATTCCATGCGAGTAGATAGTGTTCATGCCCGAATTCATCAACTATTCGACCACCTGAATTGCTTGCGAATTGTGCTCGGACCGAATATCGTTTCATCAGTAAGAAGCTGCTACTAGTAGGTTCAGCGATCGAATCGAATTGGCCGATTCTCAATCGCAGCTGAGCTGCCGTTGCTGCCCCGTGCAGGTTGCGGTGTTCGCGCAGAACATCCCGGCCTTCTGCGAGCTCCACTTCGGCATTCCCATGGCCGGCGCCGTCATCTGCGCGCTCAACTCGCGCCTCGACGCCGCCATGGCGTCCGTGCTGCTGCAGCACTCGGAGGCCAAGGTCGTCTTCGTGGACGCCGCGCTGCTCGGCGTCGCGCGAGAAGCGCTCCGCCTCATCTCCCAGCAGGCCGCCGGCGCCGGAGCAAGCAGCAGGGTGCCCACCGTGGTGCTAATCAACGAGGTCCTCGACGAGCCGCCGCCGTCGACAACTGATCGGTACTACTACGAGTACGAGGCGCTCCTCGGCAGCAGCAATCCAGAGGAGTTCTTGATCCGGTGGCCGGTCGACGAGAACGAGCCGATCGCCCTCAACTACACCTCGGGGACGACGTCGCGGCCCAAGGGCGTGGTGTACACGCACCGCGGGGCGTACCTGAACACGCTGGCGTCGGTGCTCCTCAACGACATGACGGCGCTGCCGGTGTACCTGTGGACGGTGCCCATGTTCCACTGCAACGGGTGGTGCCTGGTGTGGGGCGTGGCGGAGCAGGGCGGCACCAACGTCTGCCTCCGCAAGGTGACCTCCGCCGCCATCTTCGCCGCCGTGGCGGCGCACGGGGTCACGCACATGGGCGGCGCTCCCACGGTGCTGAGCATGGTGGTCAACGCCACGGCGGAGGAGCGGCGGCCTCTGAGTCTGAAACCGAGTGGGAGGCCGGTGACGGTGATGACGGGCGGCGCGCCGCCGCCGCCGCAGGTGCTGTTCCGGATGGAGGAGCTGGGGTTCCTGGTGATCCACTCGTACGGGCTGACGGAGACGTACGGGCCCGCCACGGTGTGCACGTGGCGGCCGGAGTGGGACGGGCTGCCGGCGGCGGAGCGCGCGGCGATCAAGTCCCGGCAGGGGCTGCACCACCTGGGGCTAGAGGTGGACGTCAAGGACCCGGCGACGATGACGAGCGTGCCCGCCGACGGGCGCACCATGGGGGAGGTGATGTTCCGGGGCAACACGGTGATGAGCGGGTACTACAAGGACGCAGCAGCGACGGCGGAGGCCATGTCCGGCGGGTGGCTCCGGTCGGGGGACCTGGCGGTGCGGCACGCCGGCGACGGGTACGTGAAGATCCTGGACCGGTCCAAGGACATCATCATCTCGGGCGGGGAGAACATAAGCACCATCGAGGTGGAGGCGGCGCTGTTCGCGCACCCGGCCGTGGCCGAGGCCGCCGTGGTCGGGCGCCCCGACGAGTACTGGGGCGAGACGCCGTGCGCGTTCGTCACGCTCAAGGAGGGCAAGGACGCGGAGGGCGTGGGCGCGGAGGAGCTCATGGCGTTCTGCCGCGCGCGGCTGCCCCGGTACATGGCGCCACGGACGGTGGTGTTCGTGGCCGAGCTGCCTAAGACGGCGACGGGCAAGGTGCAGAAGTTCGCGCTCCGGGAGCAGGCCAAGGCCATGGGCAGCATCTCCAGCTCCAGCTCCAGGTCCAAGAACCCGGGAGGGTCAGGGACGAGGAGCAAGCTCTGAACTCGCGTGTCACTGCCATCGCCATTGATGGCAACATGGGTTCTAGCCGATCCGTCCTGGTCCAGTGGTCCTGCATGTGCATGTGCATGGGGAAAGAGAATCATCCAATGATCCTGATTCATTATTTCAGTAATAACTTACTTCTTGTGCAATGCTTCGATTCAATCTCCCAGTGCTTATTAGTTTATATTGGGTCACTTCGATCTCTTTAAGACAAGTACTTACAATGCCTTCGCATGGAGCCGTTCTCGATGGATTTCGCCTAGTTCCAGCACTCGGTGCTTGTTTGCGTCACACCCCTCACAGGTAAAGAACCATGGCCCCAAGCATGAAGAATCGGGATGTCTCTGGTTCAACACAACTCTGCCTAGTGGTAAAGCAAACATGCCCTCAGTGTTGGTGGCACGAGGCGCTCGAGTCCGAGGTGAGCGTTTCTTTCTCAAGGAAAAAGAAAGAAAAAAAGAAGAAGCTAGGCGACAAATCTATGCCAAGTGTAATGCATGAAATCTCTCCATCGCCTAGCTTTCTAGTCAACAGTGAAGCCGCGTGGGCTATTGTAGCTTGGTGAAATGTCTGCCTGTGCTTCCTTTTCATGGATATTTTCCCGTGTCTTTGGTCTTTGGGTCCTTTTTGTGTTTGGTTTTTTAGAGGGTGGAGTTCCTTGTGCACCTGTCCGAATTTTTTGTTTTTAGTTCTTTTTTTAAAAAAAAATCACAAATATGTCTCTGGAGGTATGCTTTTAAAATCTGGATCCTTAGCTCGACGTCATAGATTTTGACGTCATAGATTTTGACGTCTAGATCTTGGCCTCGGCGCAGACGTAGCTAACTTGACAGGCACCTTAACGCCAAACTCTTGTAGGCTAGCAAGTAACCCAGGAAACGCAAACTTTCCTCTTTTCTAGTACTCTCTTCGTTCCTTAATATAAGCCATATAGATTTCTAAAGAAAATTCCAAAATATATGTACGTATCAACTCCCACGCCGATTAGTTTGTAAACCTTTCCACCGTACATAGTACATGCCCCAACCAATCTTTTAGATTTAGGAAGTAATCTGATTGGAAGAGAGAAGATGACCTGATTTTCTTTTTTTTTCTTCGATCTCACATCCTTCCCCAAACCGTGTGTTTTTATTGGTGCTAAAAACTATATGACTTATATTAAGTAACAGAGGGAGTATAAAGCAAGACGAACGGTCTTTGAAAAGAAAAAAAAAATCCAAAGTAGCGGCGCACTCGGCCAGTTTTGTTGCCTACTGGTGCCTCACCACTCATGTTGCCTCTGGTTGGGGTTGTCAGGATCACCAGGTGGTGCTTCCACCTGCGATGAGCTTCCGTTGCTAGCACCGGCGATATGAGAGCATCTTGGAGAGTCTTTTTAAAATGTACGCTTTAAATCACTATTAAAAAGTTTTCTTTTACACGGCACCATCTAGAGAATTATTTGAATAAAAATAACTTTGTATATCTTTGTATCCTTACGAGACTTTTTTTTTATCTTGTGCATACTCTAGGAAGCCATCGTTGTTCTCCGTCTTTGGCTCGCGAGAAACATAGAATTAATGATGATGTCTATATTCAGAGATCCAATTGAAGAGACTATTAGGGAGTATTTTTTCACCAAAATCTCTATTTTTTCAGGCCTTAAGATTACCAAAACATAGAAATAAAAAAATGTAGGATTAAAGTTGAATGAAACTTACAATGATCCTGTAGGACTTCAAAATACATGAAAATTTTCTATTGTGGCCTTTGAATACAACACAAAAAATATATGAATTCCAAGAGAGATAGGCATAACGAAAAGTTACCATGAGGTTTAATCCTATGCTAGTTTTCCTCCAAAATTCCTATGGTTTTACACATCTCATGGAAATCCAAAGGGAATTCATAGTGTTTAACCATTTATCAAAGGGACATATAGGAAAATTTTCTTTAGGATTGATATCCTTCAAAATTCCTATAATTGTTCTTTGTTCTAAAAGGAGCCTTAATATATTCTTTTCTAAAAGCATAGTTGAAATTAGAGAAGTTTGAGCCAAAACAAACTATAATATGAAAATGAAAATGTTATGTACTAACTTTATACACGTACCTAACATTTGGGACAAACAAATGCATGCTACCTGTGTCTCAAAAAATTAAAATTCTAGTTTTATCCAAAAACAAACTATTTTAAGCTCAATCAAGTTTAAAAAGCACCAATATTTATATCACCAAATAAGTATCATTAGACTCATCATGCAGCAGATTTTTTTAAGAATAAATATTGAACTTTATTTATCAGAAGAAGCAAAACTGATTGGATCACTTTGATCCAAGAGATACAAAAAGCACACATCCCACACAGAGCGATTGGATAGAGACACACTTCAATTAACCTCTTACTCCAAGAGATATAAAATCAGGGCGCATGTGCAATGAGATTAGAGACTAGAGTGGCCCAGTGTATGCGGTGGCTTTTTTTTGCGGGACTGACAAGAAATGAGTGGTGTGCACGATTGCACGGCGCCCCCCATTTGGAAATTGTGAGATACGCTACAAAAGCACCATCCACTCTTGTACAAAAAAGTACAATCCACTCTTTATTATAGGATTAGTCTCTAAAAAACACCCTCCTAACTTTTGTACAAAAAGGGCAATCCACCCCAAGCGCTCTCAAAAATTCTATTTAACCTCCTAATCATTGGTGTTGACTGTTTGTCTATTTCATTCCCTCGTCTGCCCCCTTACTCTAAAAAAACATAATTCTACTTTATCGAGGAGCCAAACAGATGTAAATTTAACCAAATTTAAATAAAATATTACTAACATTTATAGCACCAAATAAATATTTTCAGATGAACCATAAAATATACTTTTGAGCAAGCCCTATTTGAAGCGGCTAGGTACCACTTGAAATGTTCTTCCTGTGATGTGTCCACACCCGAGCGGTTTTGCCAAACGGCTCGCCGATCCTCTGTCCTCGGCCAAACGTGAAGCAGTGAAGGGAACTCTTCCCTGCCAAGACACCGTGGAGGAGGGCGTCAGACTAAGCTTCCGGGGCTAATTTAGCTTTAGCTTTAATTTGGTTTGGTTGCAAAAGCTTGTGCGTATATAATTGTTTAAGTAAAACATGGTTTTACATACCTTCGGCTTCACTGTAGGGCAACAATCGTTGTTCTCTGGCGAGTCTGAACAATATGCACCGTGTAACATACTCTTATATCCTCTTAATGAAACACGGGCCAACAAGGTTTGTTCTCGAAAAAAAATTGTTCTTCCTGACATTCTTTGTTATTTACATAGTTCAAACAATATTGGAGGCCATGTTCTCAACGTGTTTGGTTTTGGTTCTACAGGGTGGTCGTCCTAGTTGACGGGTATAAGAGGTTGAAGTTTGATAAATGCCAATTTACACGAATTAGCTACTCAATAAGTTACTTATAGATCGCATCCATACGATCTAACGAATAGGCTATCACTTCTCATCGAAATGGGATTTGGCTTAGTATTGATTTGTATGTGAAGTGTGGATTTTGTTTTTGGTGTATGGGCCTAGCACACGATTCGGGTGCACGGCGGCCGGACCCGATTTGGAAAATGCAATACGCGCCAAAAAAAAACGGTAATGCTGGTCAGGACGTCTGATCGGATAGGAATCCGTAGGATGCCGCCGTTGGTGAGTCGCGACACCAGCCGAACGGCCCAACAGACTCGCATCGCGTTGCTAAAAAAATACGGAATACACTGCTCTCACTTTCTCTTTCCTCAGGCTTCCCCGCAGTGCCTGCACCCATTCCACCGCGCCCCCGTACCGTGACCGCACCGTCGCGGCGTGCTGCATCATGGCCGCGCCGCCACACCCGCACTGCCACGACGTGCTCCACCATAGCTCTCTCCACCACGTCCGGCCGGCCGCCATCCTCCCTCGCTCTCCACCACGCCTTCTACAGCGCGCCCGCCTCTGCTGGTGCTAGTGCTGGTGCTGCCATTGCGTGCGCCCAGCCTGCACCGCTCGTTCCTCTCTCCTGCTCGTCGCGCGCGCTCACCTATGCTAGTCGGGCTGCTCCCTCCCGTGCGCGTCAGGTTGGTAGTGCTCGCGTGCCGCCACTCGCCACCGGCTCCCACCCTAAGGCCGGAATCGACCGGCCCCGGCCCCCTCTTCCTACGTTACAAATGTATGTTTCAAGCGTTTCTAATATTTCAGTGGTGTGTTGCAAGTGTTTTTATATGGATGTTGGAAAAGTAGATGGGGATGTTGCATATGTTGCTAGTGTTTCAAAGGCATGTTGCAAGTGTTTCAAAGAGAGGATGTTCAAAATGTTTCATCTGTTTTAGACATATGTTGTAAGTGTTTCAATCTGGATGTTGTATATGTTTGACACATATATGTCGCAAGAGTATATTTGAAATGTTTCAGCCGTTTCAGTCTTATATTGCAATAAGTGTTTTCATGTTGCAAGTTGCAAGTGTTTTACCTAGATGTGTTGCATATGTTTCAATTGTGTTCTAAATGTTTTTATCTGTTTCAGATGTATGTTGCATCCAAGTATTTCATATTTCAGAGGTAGAGAGTGATGGGGCACAGCCAAGCGCCGGGGGATGGGGCAGAGCAAGCCGGGGCCGGTGGATGGGGCGTGCCGGGGCCCGGTGAGCGAGGTGTGAAGCGCACCTGAGGTCGTGCGGATGGGCCGCGCTCGTCCAGTCGTCCTCATCCCGGCTCGTGGGTCCTACCCGTGTGGAGAGATGAGGGGGTTCAGGGGGGAAGGAGCGCGCGGCGGCGGCGGCGGGCGCGGGAAGGAGGCACGACGTCCGAACTCGTGGAGAGAGAGGAGGGGTTAAGGAGGAAGAAGCAGCGGGCGCGGTGTCGGTGTTTTGGTCCGGCGGGTCTTCAACCGACTAGTGAAAGTGTACTGCGTGCCTCTAACCCCGGATGGTGATGCAAAGAGACACAAAGTTTATACTGGTTTAGGCAATAGGTGCCCTACGTCTAGTCTGAGAGAGCGATCTTGTATTCCTTGCACCGAGGTGCTTGTAGTGGAGGCTTACAAGCTGAGCGAGAGAGGGAGCTAGTCCTAGGTCTCTGCATAGAGTGGCGTGGGTTGCTTGAGATGTTGATCTCTTGCAGTGAGGGAGCGTGTGTGTTACAGAGCATTGTGCGTTGCTTACACGTGAGTCTGATCTCCCCCTAGAAGCGGCCCTGGTCACTCCCTTTTATAGTCGAAGGGAGACACAGGGGTGGTACATGTATTTGCTACGTGGCGTTTTGTGAGCAGAGGCAGTATGTCCGAGCCATGCAGCTTGTCACTGTGGTGGCATGGTCGGTGGAGCGGTCTTGTCCTCGGTGCACTGGAGCGACACGCCGGTCACGCCTGATCCTGTGCGACGTGGGAGCTCCTATGGTGGCATGCGCGCCTTCTTCTGTTGGAGGCGTGCTGGTCACTGTATGTTTGACCGGCGCGGAGAGCCGAGGCTGGGTAGATGCGACGGCGCGGGTGCACTGATTCCAAGGCTACAGGAGCTTGGCCCTGTGCATGACGTGGGAGCTCCTGCAGCTTGACGCAGGGCATGGCGCGTACTGTGGATGACATGCCGGTCCCAGAGTGCTGACAACGTAGAGAGCCAAGGCACAGTCGGTGCAGAGGCTGAACCATTGTGGGGGGCTCGATGGGCGCGAGTCCCGAGGCTACAGGAGCCTGAAAGCGGATAGCCGAGGCTCGAAGGGTGCAGTTGGTCTTGTACGTCGATTCCGAGGCTACAGGGACCCGGACTTGACTTTCCACGCCACGCTGTCCTTGGAGCAGGGGTTAGGCAACACAGTGCAACACGGGTGTCAGCCGTGGGCATAGTGCCGAGCACAATGGCCTGTAACCCCTACCCCGTCCTGTCCTAGATGGCATGGCATCGATGTGACTCCCGTCTCGTTGGCCACTCCGCTGTATCGTGCCGTCGTTCGACTGACGTCGTGGGAGTGGTTGGACGCGTTAGTTGGATGTGACGTCCCATCAGAGAAGTCGGTCAAGGCGGCGGTGACGGGGTTGATGCCAAGCCGGCCTCGAGTGAGTCGGTAACTGGGTGCTCGTCCGAGGCCTTGTGGCGCGGGGCCTCGGGCGAGTCAGAAAACCGGTACCTCGTCCGAGGCCTCGTGGTTTTGTTCTAGGCCGAGCCCGCTTCGGGTGAGCCCAGATATTGTTCGAGGTGGGCCGGGTGGTCCAGCCAGGCCTCGGATAAGGTGGGGGTTTGCCGGTGGTTGTCTCTTGGCTTCGATATTTACAAGGTCTAAGCGATTTTTTCGGTTTTTGCTTAGGGGACCCCTTTTTATGGTACCCAATAGTAGCCCCCGAGCCTCGGGGAGAGTGTGAGCGCTCTCCCTGAGGTTTTGACGAGACTTGGCTCACGGAAGCTACTGGCGGGATGGTGTTTCGTACTCGAGGCTTCGGTGGATGCGCGTGAGCGCACCCGCCGGGTGTAGCCCCCGAGGCCCTAGAGGAGTGGATTTATTCCTCCAGGGGCTTTTTCATGTTGAGTGAGGGGTTTTATCGCGTTTGCCAAGCCCCCGAGTGCGAGTTCGGGTCGCTGGACTTCGGCTTGGTTGCAGGAAGAGCCCCCGAGCCTCTACTCAGAGCAAGAGGGCGATCAGGAGTTTCCCTATCTTTTTTGTGCAGCCCTCGCGCATCCTTTTCATTCGGAAGGAGGGGTGGAGTATGCCAGGCTACCCTCGGTGGGCGAGCAGTGACACCTCCGGTGAGCTATTACCGGGTAAGTCCGAGTGGAGGCCCGTGCCCCATTTGATAGGGGTCAGCTAGCGGTCCAGAGACGCACTCCAAAAGTACCAGAGGGCTTCTCTAGTGGGTCCCAGGGCCATTCGATTGACCCCGGGGGCTCGGTGCCTCCCTACGGTGGGATCCCATTCAGAGACCTCCATGCCGGTCTCGGACACGACTTAGGGCATCCCAAGCAATTGCTTGCTTGGACCTCGGCCATCCCTGACTCTGTTTGTCCTGGGGTGGCTGTCGAGACCCTCGGGGGCCCAGCCTTCGAACCCCTAGACCGTAACGGGCTCGGTGCCCAGTTCCTTAGTCTGAAAGGAATCGGGTGGGGGATATTCCCTTCTCATCGGCTGACGACGGCGGGTGCGCCTTTTGAGGCGGTTCCTCGGGGAGACAGAACGGCGCCTGCCGTCGCTATAGTCGGATGCGACGCGACGTCTGCAGATGGGACGTTACTGTGTGCGCGCGGTTAATAAGAAAAAGGTGGACGCGTGGGCGGTTTGGTCGGATCCGGATTAACTGCGCTAGATCTGAGGGAAACTTTCCTGGTTTCGTCGCTCGCCCATTTTGCCCTCTTTCCTCCCTCATAAATACGTGACGAGCCGCGCCCCGCCCCTCCTTACCTTTTCCGCCTGTGTTCGCCCTTTCTGCCCTCGAGCGGTTGCTAAGAACAGAGGAAGAGAGCACCGGGGAGAAGAAGGGAGAAGGGGGAGGAAAGGAGAGAGAGAGAGAGAGATAGCGAGAGCACGCCTTACCGCTGTAGCCACATTCTCCACCGCACCCATGGCCGGCGGCGCTGTTGTCCTCCAAGCGGATCCTTGGGGTCCGTCCGACGTGTCCGCGGTGACGCTGCAGTCGCTCGTCGACGACGGTCTCCTTCGCCCGGTCACCGACCCCAACAGACCGAAGTGGATTGCTCCGGGGGACGAGCCGGAGCCGAGGCCACGCGATGCTACATCGTGAGCTTCGTGGCCTTCCATGAGCGCGGCCTCGGCTTGCCGGCGGACCGGTTCATGCGGGCGCTCCCGCATTACTACGGCGTGGAGCTCCACAACTTTAACCCCAACTCCATCGCGCAGGCGGCGTGGATACTGAACCCCTTGTCCCAGTCATCCAAGACGAAATAGAGGTGCTCCCGACCACGCCTCGGCTTCTTGTCACCGCCGCCGGCGACGCGCGGGTTTTGGCCCTCCTGTTCCCGGCGCTTATTAGACATCCCGACTGCGGCGCGACCTAACAACAACTGTAATTGTGATCTAACCCTCCTCTGTGTTCACGAATCAACCAATCTGAAGATGCAGCCTTGAATTTATACAGCCAACTACGGGAGGGTCTTGTGCCCTGCATCTCAAGTGTTCGAATCGGAATCAGGGGAGTTAATAGTAGGCGTCTCGGATTCGCACAGCAGGAAGGGAAGAGAAGGGGTGGGAATACCTGGTGGTGGGTGCTCGTCGCCGCCGGAGAGACCGACCGACTAAGGCCTCAGCATCTGGCGTAGGGCGGCGATAGCCCACCCTGGTTGTGGTTGGACTGCGCGTCGGGGTCAGGCGGTACCGAGGTTCGCCTTGCGCTCCGCTCCGACCGCATCGATCCACTCTCTTGTCTTCTCAACGCAAGACAGGCAGGGTCGCAGGGACGAAGCGAAGAGAACCAGCGAGCGAGCGGCTCGCCGCCGCCGACCCTCTCCCGGAGTCCCCCCGCCCCGCCGCGCCCACTAGCTGTTTTTGAGTCGCGGATATATTGCTCTAGGCTCATGCGTGGTTGGTTTCACTGGGTTTTATTGTCGCCTGTGCTGTGCGTAATTTGGCTTTTGCTTCCTGCGGATTCGGCCTGTGCGTGATTGGTCCTACGCGCGCGTCGACCCGACTGAGGCCCTGTTTAGATTCCAAAATTTTTCACCCCAAAGTGTCACATCAAATCTTGCGGCACATGCATGGAGTACTAAATGTAGACGAAAAACAAAACTAATTGCACAGTTAGGTGAGAAATCGCGAGACGAAACTTTCGAACCTAATGAGTCCATAATTAGACACTAATTGCCAAATACAAACGAAAGTGCTACAATAGCCAAAACCAAAAAAATTTTGCCAACTAAACGCGCCCTGAATGAATTTATCCGACACTGTTTCCTCTTACATTACAGGCTATGGCGCTATGCTTGTGTAGAAACGCCATGGTTCGACCTCTTTTGTAGTGGGATTCGAAATTACCCAAGGACGGGCTTGGCACGGTGGTAGAGTCTACCCACTTATGGCCTGGGTGTTGTGCAAAATTAAGCAAATCTAAGGCTGTCCAGAAATTCACTTCCCTAGACGCGCCACCTTGTGTGGGAGCTTTAAGGGATGGGCATGGGCACACCTTTCTCCTTTCTCTTGTGGGAATTCGGATTCGGATTCGACCTTGTTGATGCTATGAGATATGTATTTGTTAGCATGCCATTCGTCGGCGATTTCAAGTCACGAAACATCCTAAGTACTACTACTACTATTCTTTTAGTCGTTCTTGCTTCAGTTTTGGCATGAAGCTAGCCATGCTATTGTGAAATGTGTAGCGGTCATCAGACTAGGATCGGAGCAGTAAACCTATTAAGTATGGCATCTAATGCCATGGTAAGCTTTCTACCTTTCCTTGCCATAACGGTGTGTGTTCCTACCGACAGCGACGTACCTCTGCTTATTTGGTCGGGAAGGTACGTAGGACGACTCATCACAGGTCATCATCAATTCCTATCCAAATAAATCCTTGGTTTAATAGTTTCACTTGACTTGGGGCACTTTTGAATTCCAAAACAGCTAGTGGATGCGAAAATTCATCCAGTCGATTCAGAAAAAATGATGCAAATATCTTTTAATACAGACCTCGTGTATCTCTTTAATATTAATACAGATTACCCAACTTTGAAGCAATTGATGATAACAATACTATATTGTAAGAGTAACTGATCGATGGTCAAAGCATATTTGTTTCTACTTCCCAAAGACATGCACAAATTTTCTAGTACACCAGGCAAGGCGGGGGTACCTCCAAGAAAGCAAGGACGTACGGAGGCTTCCATTTAAGTTTCACAAGAGGTGAAGGACCTTTGTTATGATTTTTCCTACTACGTATACAAAGCATGGGAGTGCAGGAGCTACGCTACGCTCGCCATTTCATCAGGACCTGCCTACGTAGCTGACGGCTCGAGGACGATGCTCAAGGCTGTGCTCCTCGTTCCGGTGCTGCTGCTCGCGGCTGCTTCTCTACCTCAGGCGCAGCCGCAAAGTACACCTCTTTCTCTCTCTAAGTATATATACAATTAATCCTCTGTAGAGTCATTGTTTGTGCATGGAATGGTTTGGTTAATGCTTCCCAATAATTCCTTTGAAATTCATATATATGGAATGGTGGGCATTCTAAAGTAATTTTGGAGGAAACTAAACATGAGCTAAACTTCATTGTTTTGTTTCCTATATGTTTTCCCTGCAATGTTTCCAAAGGCATCTTTCTAATTTTCCTTTGTTTTGAAATCCTATATGATTTGTCATTCCTATGTTTTTTTTTCTATTCCTGCATGTTGTACATCTTTTGTTCCAAAAGAGACCCAAATTTAAAGTTGTTGTAGTCCTCTTCGATTGCAGTTTGTGTGCCTAAGGTTAATTATTGGATTTGTCCGAGTGTGGTCCATCGTGCAATAATCTGTAGTACAAACCTTTGCCTGCTTGTTATGGCACTGATGACGCGACATGTTCACAGCAATGGCAGCCGAACAAGTCAATAGTGTACTCTAACATTATGCTGATTGGTCTTGGACTCTTGGTCCAGTGTAGTATAAATTGTCCAAGATATAAGTAAAACCTTTTGGTTCCTCTGGTCTTGGTCTTCCTTTATGTTTTTTTTCTTTGGGTGAGAGAAAGAAATAGTAGCTAGAAATAATATGCATGGCAACCATATATATGTCTCCCATGCATGCATACACCTGACGGTTCTCTTTTTTTTTTCTTGATGCATTAATTCTCACAGTTTTTCATCTTGAAATATATATCTTGTTCCAGATGGTTCGCTGGCCGTAGGGCAGTCTTTGCAAGTTGGTCAAACACTTGTTTCAGCACAAGCTATCTTTGTGTTGGGTTTCTTCACAAATGGGGACAAAACATATCTAGGAATATGGTACAATTATATAAAGCCTCAAACAGTCGTCTGGGTGGCAAACCGTGACAACCCAATAAAAGGAGGCAATGGAAGTCTTACCTTCATCCAAAGTTCTCTTGTCCTTCTGGATACAAGAAGAGGAAGCGTCCCCATATGGTTTACTGACTCACTCAACACCAACAATCCAAAAGCCTTGCTTCTTGACTCTGGTAACCTCATCATCAACGACACCACCATGTCTGGGAGTACTCCAGGTCGAGTACTATGGCGAAGTTTTGATCATCCCTGCGACACATTCTTGTCTGGCATGAGAATCGGGTACGACATGTCGGCGGCGAATAATGGCTTGTTGCAGCTCAGATCATGGAAGAGCGAATCAGACCCGTCTCCTGGGGACTACACCATCAGCATGGATCCGAGACGAATGCCTGAACTGCTCTTGTTCAATGGCACTGATTTGACGTACAGGACTGGTCCATGGAATGGCCAGGGCTTCAACGGCCAGCCATATCTCAAGCCGACAAACGATGTGGTGTTCAACATGGATGTGCGCGAAGGCAGCGCGTATTACTCGTTCATGGCTTTGAACACATCAGTCCAGTGGCGACTTGTCCTGATGCCAGATGGCATTGCCTATCGCTGGCGCAGCAACTCTGACAACAAGTGGGAGTACTACTGGCATTGGCCTCAGTCTACGTGTGATTCCTACGCGTTCTGCGGTCCGAACGCCTTCTGCTCCACCGCTGTCTGCCAATGCCTGCCGGAGTTCGTCCCCACGTCGCCGCGCGAATGGAGCCAGAGGAACTTCGCCGGTGGCTGCGTGAGGAGTGTGTCGCCGTTTTCTTGTTCGTCAGCGAATGGGTTTAGCAGACTCTCACTTGTTAAGGTGCCTGACACACTGAACGCCAGATGGTCTTAGATCGGGTAGAAATGATACTATTTCGTTCAGCAAAATTGTTGGTGGCAACTCTGATAGCATCCAGATCTAAACTCTGCTCAAGGTGGGCTGTAAGCTTAGGCCCTGGGGCATGCTCATGTTCTGTTCCAAACAATTCTGATTGCACAAGTTTTTTCACGAATGAAATGATATATAATCCTATCATACATAAAAATTGTGAATGATGAATAGTAATTGTGCGTACCAAGTGCTAGTGGTAAATGCTTTCGTTGACTTCGACGATAACAAAATACTAGCAATGCAGAAATAAGCAGCAACCCTCCAACAACAGAGACAGAGACAATGATAGCAGCTTGTCTATCTATAAAAAGAATAGGGGTCCATTTTTAGTATAATAAAGTACTGAATACACTCTTAAATTGATAGGATCATAGGAATAATCATCAAAACATACCTGTGTGAGACGGATCATTATGAGAAACCCGAGTGTACAAATCGATCCCTATAGTAAGCTGAACAATATCGAGCAGATCACCTGACCAGACGACACAGTCACTCCCTCCAAGCAGGGCGTAAGCATTGCACGAGCAGTTCCCTAAGCACAACTGCCTGCAGCCATCCAAGCTCTTGCCTCGAACACTATCGGTTTTCCTTTTGGAGTTTTGGTTGTGAGTCTGTTATTGAATTAGTATATATGAAGAATTTGTTATCCTTGGCATTGCTCAGGGAACACTACCAAATGTTGGTGATTTGGCAATCAAAAGACTAAACACGGAAGCGGGGCTTGAGGAGCTAAAAAATGAGGTGAAAATTCTTGCGAGGCTTGACCATCCGAACATCATAAGGATGATGGGATCCTGCATGGGGAATAACGAAAACGTAATATGCTATGAATATATGCCCGGTGGTAGCCTTGATGCAATTCTGTTTGGTATGTTTTTCTTGTAATATAAGTGGTTCCTTGCAGACATAATTATCATCAGAATAGTGTCATTTCTATAAGATGTATATATATATATGTGTGATGGTCGTCTTACCAGCCTTGAATTGAATCTGAGGCGTGCAGCTGAAGATGACAATTGTGGAGTCCCCGACTGGCCTTCACGTCTTCACATCATTCAAGGGATTTGTGAAGGATTACTATATCTGCATGAGCATTGCAGAATCGTTCATCGCGATATAGACCCTAGTAATATACTACTTAGTGATGGCTTCAGTCCCAAAATCTCAGACTTTGGCCTTGCAACTCTGCTTGATCAGGGCCAATCTGAAGGGAAGGCGGAGAGCTTCAGGGGAACACGGTGAGTTCATTTTGCAGCCATTGTTGCACTTGCTTTTAGTTGCGATGAGCAGAACCGATCAGTGGCCGTGTGCTAACTAGTGAATTGTCCTCAGTGGATACAACTCTCCTGAGTTGTTCTACCGCAAATCGTACTCGTTGAAGTCCGATGTGTACAGCTTTGGCATAGTACTTCTGGAGATTGTAACAGGCTGCAAAGCGGCATCATTTAGTAGAGAAGATGCTGATGACCTTCCTACATATGTAAGTACATGTTTACTCTACCTTGTCCCTAGCAAAAAATGGTCGCTATCAACAATACTGCAATAGAACCAAAAGAAACTGGAGGACTCAGCATAATTAGTTGCACACTCTAAGATTTTAGATATATGATGAAAAGTTTCATTTATAAATACTTGTGGTTATTTTCTTCTCACTGTCAACCCTTAAGTTATTTCCTACTTTTTTTGGTGAAGGTTCGACAGCACTGGACTCAGGGAACTGCTGAGCAGTTGAAGGATCCAAGAATGGGTGATGCTCCCAGAGGAGAGGTGGGAAGATGCATTCATATAGGTCTCCGTTGCGTTCAAGATGATCCAGACGTGAGGCCTACCATGTCATACATCAGGAGCACACTAGCGGCAATTCGCTCTTAGTTGTGATGGGATCACTTGTGCGATACTAATGTATATATTATTGTAAGACCCCGCTAATGGGCCAAGTTGGACCGGTCTGGTGGGCCGGGCCGAATGGCCGAGTACTGTAGCGAAAGGGGTCATACTGCTACTGTGTCGTCGCAGAACACTGTAGCTACGGGAACGAGTACCACCTCGGAAGCCGATGAAGCGCTGAACCAACTTAAAAAGATGAGCTCTGGGTGCTAAATAAATTTAGCTTGAACTTTTTGCGCGAAGCGAAGATGAAAGCGCAAGAGCTGGAAATATCGATGTGGGTCAAGAGAGTTGAGCGGTTTTACGGACGTGGGCTAAGAGAGTCGATCCTAGACATGTTTGATAGCTATAGGAATAAGTACCACCTTGAACGAGATGAAGTGCTGCTGGGTGGTAAATAACTTTGTGTTCCTCTCTATCATTTTGGTCAAACTTAAGATGCTTTGACTCTTCAAGATTCCTGGAATAACTCATAATTTGGAACGAAGGGAATACACTTGCAACATGTGCTTTCAGCGTAATATCTTCTTGCTATTTGGAAGGATGGAGGCTCATCGGTGTATCGGGCTGCGGGCCGCCGATGTTTGTAGGTGGCGGGCCGCCGCCGGCATCTCCCACGACGCGGCGGGGAGGCAGTGGCCACATGCCGGACTAGGAGAGGGCAGCCACACGCCGCGCTGTCCTGCAGCAGCGCCTTGTGGTCGTCCCTGAGGTCCAGCATATCACCGAGGCCCACGCGGCGAACGCCTAGAGGAGGAAGCGGCGGATGTATGCCAGCAGCAGCAGGGGGTGGACCAGCTGGTTCGGGAGCACCAACTACGAGATGTCGGACACGATCGGGGCGGCGCTTGTCCGGGCTTCCCTTGGAGTGTTCATGCCTCTTGGCTTTGCGGCGGTGGTAGGCATTGTCTCTGGAGCAAATAGAAACGAGTGGACAAGAGGTTAGGACTTAGGAGTAGAAGCGACCGGAGAGAAGATTGTTTTTAGAACTCCCGAGCGAATGGGAGGAGATGGATAGGCTAGCGTCGCGGCCCACTAAGCAGCGTCCGGGCGGACGGACGGACGAACGCCCGCACCGTAGTGTTAACGATCGAGACGATGACCAAGGTAATGGTGAATCTCTCCATCCGTCACCCACCACCCAGTCTAGCTACCCGCGCTATCCAGAGAGTCGAGTCCAGGCCAGAATTCAGGCGCGTGGGCACGTGGGCCGACTCGTCCGGCCCACCCATAATTAATTGTACCAACAGAGTTGTTGAGAGAAAATGACTATACCTTGGTTGATAAGATAGGCTGTGTGTGTGACCGCTCGCCCATAACGAATTAAGGATACACGACAATTCACCGTAAGTTGCTGGCCGCTGCCTGCAAAGGGCCGATGCTGTAACCTCGTTACCTCCACCACCGCACCAAGGATCGTCGTACTCAATAGATATTATCTTGGGCTCGAACAATTGGTGGGCCGGTGTACATAGTTGTATCATATCATTCCCGACGCACGATGCTGAATCAAGAGAGAATATCCAAGCATCGAATTGTCCCGAGTTGAAAAATCCAAGCATCGGGTAAAGAACATGCCTCGATGATGGCTAAATACAGGTCTGTTTCGGCTGGTATTAAAACATGCCACCTTTGATTTCCAAACAGATGGGTCCCACCAGCTCATATACCTCGACGCTGAACGTTGTATGCATCAGAGAGTCTAAAGCACCAGAATAGTTTATTTTTCATCATCGGAGCACACCGTTGCTACTCTAAGGGTTTTAGGTTGAATCACTGTTTTTATATTTTATTTATGCATTTTAGGGGTGCATTCGTATTGTACGCCTAAAGACGGGATCCGGGGACTAAAGTTTTTCCGTCATATCGGATGTTCGGATGCTAATTAAAAGAGCTAAATATAAGATAGATATAAAACTAATTGCAAGGAATAGACTAGTTAGCGAGACGAATCTATTAAGTCTAATTAACCTATGGTTAGCACATGTTCACTGTATCACATTGTCAAATTATAGGATAATTAGGATTAATAGTTCGTCTCACAAATTAGTCTCTGTCTATGTAATTAGTTTTGGAATTAGTCTGTGTTTAATACTTTAAATTAGAGTCGAACGTCCGGCTCATATGACCATTTTTTTTTCACACGAGCCGTACTCCCTGGCGGTGGAGCGTGTGTACCATGAGTGCGCGTGACGCGGCAGGGGAGAATCCGGCTGCCTGCCTGAGTGCCTGTGGATCGTGAAACTCCCCCGAAATCCAAATTCAACTTGCACTATCCGATCGAGATTTGATGTCTTTTTGTTTGCTAAATTTGACAAAACAAAGCGAGCACAAATCCATCCACCGCATCGATCCACTCTTCTGTCTTCTCAACGCAAGACAGGGAGGCGGGCCAGCGAGCGTGCGGCTCGCCGACGACTACCCTCTCCCCGCCCCGCCGCGCCCACGGAAGCACGGCGAAGATGGCCGCCGCATCCCCTCCTCCTCTCCTCCTCCGCCTCCTGACCCTAGCCCTGGCTCTCGCCGGGGCCACCGCGGGCAAGATCTCGGCCCCCCGCACCCCCATCTCGCGCGACATCTACCACTCCAGGTGAGCTGCACCACCCCCCCTCCCGGCCTCCCGGCCCTCCCGTCCACCGCCCGCAACTCGTGTCCCGCTCGCTTCCCCGACGAATCCCGCCCCGGTCCCGACGACTTATTCGTCCGCGTTAGGTTCATCTGGTTCGAGTCGCGGATTGCTCTCGGCTCACGCGTGATTGGTCTCACTGGGATTTACTGTCGCTTGTGCGTAATTTGGCTTTGCTTGCTGCGCGTTTCGCCCCGACTGAATGTGTCCGACACTGTTTCATCTAAGTACCAGTTGATAGTTGATACATTACAGGCGATGCTTGTGTAGAAATGGCATGATTCGACCTCAGTTGATACATCACAGGCTATGCTTGTGTAAAAATGGCATGGTTCGACTTCGACCTCTTTTGTAGTTGGATTCGACCTTCCTCAAGGGTGGGCTTGGCGTAGTGCTAGAGTCTACCCACCTGTGGCCGGTGTCCGAACCAACCTTTTTTTTTCAGAATTTAAGCAAAAATAAGGCTGTTCAGAAATTCACTTCCCTAGACGCTCCCACCTTGTGTGGGAATTGGGATTCAACCTTGTTGCTGCTACGAGCTATGTATTTGTTAGCTTGCCACTCGCTGGCGATTTCACTTTTTCGGATTTTCGGGTGCATAGTTTGGTGATTGGGACTTGGGGGAACCCTCCACCCTTCAGTTTTGTTTGATAACTCTAGTCAAGATCCAAACCTGAGAGCTGCTTGCTCCCCGCTGGCCTGCACAGCTTCTCCTTTAATAAAAACCATGCCTCTAACTTGTCAGTGCTTAGTTCATGGACCATCCACACTTTTTTCTTCGTATATGATGGCATAGTAATTTTTTTCACTTCTCTTGCTAGTGACTCTCTTCTGCGTGAAATCAAGGCTTTGGTTGCTCGGCATTCCGACAAATTGAGCGTGAGTGGTTTCCCTGTTCTTGTGCAATTGTCTTTGGTCAGTTTGCTTTGTCTCCAGCAGTCCCCTTTATCCAATTCTGAATAATGTGTTGCAGATGGACACTATCAGAACAAGCAACAAAGGCTATTCTGCGGAGCTGTTTGTAGTTACATTTAATCACTTGAAGGAGAATATGGATAATGGCTCAAAAGTTCATATCCTTCTGGTCAGTTTCCAACTAAGATTTCTTCACTCTTTCCCCCCAAATCTATGCTTCACTCGAAAAGCTGCTCAGCATATTGATCCAATATCTCAGGAACAAATATGAGTGTTCCATTAAAATATTCTCCACCATTTCAGTTCACCTCTGTTGAGAGGGTGCACGACAATGACATAAAAGAAAAAAAAAGCTAATAAACACAAGTCTTTTCATTAGTATTTGTGTGTTTATTAGTAAATTAAATTATTGATACTTTGCGGTTTTGACAGAAAGGTTCATTGTCTTCCAGAGCTTTGGGCAGCATGGCAGAGAACTTATTACCTCTGAAGTTGCATTACATCTTCTCTATATTTTAACGGAGAAGCCTAAGATCGCTGGTGTGGATCTTTCATCCTTTGAGAAACTGCTGGAGAACCTTGTAATCAAAGTGAGTCCTTATTTGTATTCAGCTCTTATATAATTGTTAATAAATTATGGAACACATTTTATAAATGTGCCCTTTGTTCTGCTATGCCCTGCACCCGACTGGCATAGCATTGGGCATGATCTTTTCTTTCAAAGTGCATATATGTCAGGCAGGTGCTGCCCTTGTGCCAGTATTGTGATCATGAGCTTCATGTTGTTGTGCTTGCATTGTTAAAATTGTAGTGCACCATGATTAATTGCTATTATGGTGGTTGTATAGGATGGAGTATTAGGATGCCAATTATGTTCTAGTTTAAACAGTATGGATTTGGCCTTGAAAGTAGAAACATTACCATTACATGTCGATGATGTGCTTAGTATTGTCACCTTTGCTTGTGTCCTTCTGTTTGTTTCCCCTCCCACTATTTTGTTTATTATTGTTCTGTATCAAGTACATAATCACATCTTGGTGTCAGGAGTTGTAATATTTTTCACATGTGGCTTCCTCTTTTAGGTTGTGCCAATGGAAAATATGAATGGTCGCAAACGTGTCGAAGAAGGGGAACTTTGTGATAGGAGAAATGGTGATTGGTCCATTTCTCACAAATTCATCACTACAAGCAGTTTTTATGCCAGCATCTTTATATATATATATTTCCCTGTGGCAGGAAGAGGAGTTGATCTTAACAGAAATTGGAGTGTTGACTGGGGAATGAAAGAAAAGGTAAGTATCTCAGTAGTTTCTCAATTTTCACAGGAAAATTCGAATACCTCTCAGCACTTGCATGTTGATTATTTAAAATTATATCTTGAACTGAATCTTGGCTAGCAGTAGCTCATTGTGTGTGTGCGTGTGTGTGTGTGAATTTCCATGTTACACAGTTAGTTCTGTGTAATTATTTGACAAGTTTGTGTACTTCTACTTCATATCAAGCACATAAGTGCATTGCCCTTGAAATCTGATCTAGGAATGCTTATTTTGGGTATGGAGTTATATCTATGGAGAATTGGATAATTGTGGTTTTTTCATGCATTACCATGTATATTCCATGGCTGTTTCAGGTTGGGTGTTCTGCAGATCTTTACAAATGTCTATGTTTTGTGGTTTTGTGGAATCGCTGGATGAACTTTTGTAGTTCAAATCAAACATACTGTAGCAGGAAAAACTAGGCTTATTGGCATCTACAATCACTGGTTTTTGAGTCAAAAGTTAGATTTTGTCCATGCATCACCGTCTATATTCGTTGGTCATTGTTGTGTACTTGGGTTTAATCCTGCTAACGTTTTGTCATTTGCGGATTTTGTGCAAGGGAACTTTTATATGTGGCAGGTTCATTGTTTTATTTTATCTTACATGTTTCTTGTTGGGTCCAATCAAATCATACAAATATGCATGCTATTAGTCTATTGATTTTTTTGTGTGGCTTTTCATGTATTATAGGACTACGACCCATATGAGGAGAATCCTGGTATTGCTCCTTTTAGCGAACCTGAGGCCCAGATCATGAGGGAACTATCGAGGTCATTTAAACCTCATATTTGGGTGAACGTGCATTCTGGAATGGAGGTAATGCAACCCTCTTATATTCTGTTGACATCCTGTACGTGATGCATAATAACAAGTTTGATCATTGCTTATTATGCAACTAAGCCACAAAAAGATGACAAATTGACCCTTCTGGAAAGAAGCTACTTTCAAGCATGTTTCCCGTCTTGTCACATGTAAATCTTGATTACCAATTTTTTTTATTCCTCGACTTTCTCGGGCTACATCATATAATACATTCTTTATCATCATGTGGCCACATGCTAGTGTGTCATGAACAAAGCCCAAGATATAATCAGAACAATATGATATGTATGAGTATTATAGATACCCTTTTCCCTTCATAAATGTAGCAAACAAGATGCATATTGTTTATCTATCGGGTTGTGACTCATGAATCATGATATTCACCTAGCACGGAATACTATGATGCCTGGTTTGTTGCAATACAGCTACTACCATGATTGTTTTTTGGAGTTCTGGAAGATGAGGAAAAAGCGCATTTCAATAACTATCATAAAATAAAAATAACAAAGAAAAACCAACATAGAAAGAGAGACCTATTCCTTGGAGTTGCACAAAACCCTTCTGATGTACCACTAATGCTGCTAATTTATGTCTTTCTCATCTTTTTTTTTCTGTTATTGAACCTTAGGCCTTATTTATGCCATATGATCACAAGAATACCACACCAAATGGAGCGTCTGCACATTTGATGCGGTCAGTCCTAGAGAATTTGAACCGTCGCCATTTCCAAGATAGCTGCCTAGTTGGGTCAGGTGGTGGATCTGTTGGGTATGTACATCTAGCATGTTCTCATTCTCATACTATTACTTTTATTCCTTTGTTGTTTGTCACCCCCTTAAGTTCTGTGACTTTGACATTAGCATTAAAGATAACTCTCCAGCAAAGCAAGTTTGTTCATATTTTTTATCCTTCCCTTACCAGATATCTTGCACATGGTACAACAACTGATTACATGTATGACATTGCAAAGGTGCCAATGCCGTTCACCTTTGAGGTCAGTTAATCTATTGTCTATAGCTCCCTATCTGGACTAGCATAAAGCTGTATATAGCATAACCATAGTTTTCAAGGCGTCGCCTAGGCGACGCCTAGGCGTCCAGGCGCACCCAGCTCGCCTGGGAAACAGTGGCGCCTTGTGGCCAAGGCGTCGCCTAGGCGCCGCCTAGGTGTCCAGGCGTACCAAGCACTCGCCTGGACGCCTAACCGCCTTTTAAACTATGGACATAACAGCACTGAGCTGATGTTGCTGTTATTCAGATATATGGAGATGAGAAAGCATCAACCGACGACTGCTTCAAAATGTTCAACCCTGTTGACAAGAAAACATTTGATGTACGTAAATCTTGCATTCCTGTACCTCAGGATTTTTTGGTGGCTTTGTTTCTGTCTGATCTCTACTGTGTTTTTTTCCCCTCACCAGAGAGTCATTAACAAGTGGTGCATGGCATTTCTCATTCTTTTTGAGGAAGGCCTGCGAAACCTGCGCGATGCGCAGATAGTATCACAAGGCACACTGGAAAACTGGGTCCCAATTGGAGGAGACATTGTCGAGAGAAATGTGGAGCGGAAGAGTAGCCTTGACGGGAGGAAACTGGAAGGCCTCGACCTTGGAATGCAGGAGCTAAGGACGTACTTCCGGCTGTTTTTGCTGTCAACATTCTTGTTGATGTTCATGTTCTGCACACGGATATCAAAGAACAGAAACAGAGACTCAGGTAACTTGTTTGATCCTTGAAACGAGTACCAAAGAAAGCATTGGTTGGGGGATGGGGCCCTCCTCTGAGCTGAGTTTTGGGTGCAAGAGCGATCACCCTTCGTTGCCTCAGATGAACAAAGCCCATGAAACATTCAACAGAGCTGGAACACGGCTCTGCTTCTGCACCCTGCTATTCGGAGTTGGCAATCCGCATATTTGGACATGACATGATGTGACAAGGCTTGTAAGGATCAGAATGGTGTCAGGCAGTGTCTGTTTAGATTACAGTTGACGCCAGACGATGTTGGCTAATCATTAACAAAATTGTAACTGTAAGCTGTAAAATTGTCCATATAATCAGTTTTTGTGATGCATAGGTTTTACGTTTTGAAGAGGTTTTTAGTGCACGCAACCTGACTATGAAGGCTACATTTGGTGGCTAATCATCAACTGTTCCCGCGATATTAGCCGAACGACGGCTCGACACAACGGAGTGGCTGACGAGACGCAAGTCACATCGAAGTCATGTTGTCCGAGATAGGACAGAGCAGGGGTTACCGGTCGCTGTACTTAGCACTGTGCCCATGACTGACACCCATACCGCACTATGCTGCCTAACTCCACCTGCTCCGAGGACAACGCGGCATGGGGAGTTAAGCTCTGGTCCCTGTAGCCTCAGAATCAGTGTACGGGACCAACTGCTTCCTCCGACCTTGGCAATCCACCTTAGGGTCTCGGTAGCCTTGGGATTCGTGCCCGTCGAGCCCCCACGACGGCTCGGCCTCGGCACCAATTGAGCCTCGACTCTTCACGCGGTCAACGCGCAGTGATCGGCACGTCGACCGCCACGCCATGCTTCAAGCTATCACTGGAGCTCCCACGTCACACAGGATCAGATGTGACCGGCGCATCAAGGACAGAACCACTCCGTCGACCATGCCACCACAGCAACAAGCTACAGGGCTCGGGCATGCCGCCTCTATTCACACGACGCTACGTAGTAACCTCATGTATCACCCCTGTCCCCCCTTCAGCTATAAAAGGGAGAGACCGGGACCGTTTCTAGGGGGACGGATAGAATCGGACGTTTACGATTAGGCCTACGCACACACGACGAACTCACGCATAGACGCTCAGACGAACACACGCGCTTCCCTGCTGCTTGAGATCAACATCTCAAACAAACCACACCACCCCACGCAGAGTCCTAGGACTAGCTCCCTCTCTCACCCCGCTTGTAACCCCCTACTACGAGCACCCCAGTGCAAGGAATACAAGACCAATCTCTCAGACTGGACGTAGGGCACCTATTGCCTGAACCAGTATAAACCTTGTGTCTCTTTGCATCACCCTCCGGGATTGGGAACACGTAGTACAAATTTACTAGTTGGTTAAGGGCTCGCCGATCTAAAACACCGACACCTAGGTGTCGGCCCACGATCGCATTCACGCACGCTCACCCCGTGCTCCCCCGCGCCTGGGCCGCAACCTGGGCCTGGGCCAGGGAAGTGGCCCGGCGCTCGCCCCCGCCTAGGCCGAAAGTCGGCCCGACCGCTCGTAGTCGCTCGATCAAGATCGACGGCTCAGCTATTTTTTCGTGAGAACAAAAACCCACAGCCGTAGCCGGCTCCCCAAACCCTAGCTCAGTCTTACACTCTGCCTCTCTCTCCCTTCGCTCTCTCACACTCTCAGCCGCAGCGAGGTGAGTCCGAGCGAGCAGACGATAGAGGGCGAGCAGAGCCTCGGCGCCGTCGTCGGCCCCCTCGCCGGTGAGCGCGCCGCCGGCGAGCGGTCTGGCTACGACGCCCCCCTGGCCAGAGCCCGGCGAGCAACGCCCCTGGCTCGACCTTCTTCTCCCCGCGCACCGATGAGCCGCACTACGCGGTGTCAGCAGCGGTCAAGGCAGGCCTCCCCTTCCCCTTCTTCCCCTTCTGATTTGGGTCTGGTTTGTTCTTCTCGGATTCAACCGATTGGGGATCTAGGGTTAGGGTTTCACTCTGTTCTTCTTCTTCCTGAATTGATTGCGGGTTTAGGGTTCGGTTTCGAGATCCTTTCCAAAACCGACACTCTTTCTCTTTTAGGGTTAGGGTTTCTTTTCCCGATTCGATTTGTTCGATTTGGTTCATCTCTTTCATTTGATTTTTTTTCTTTTCTATTTGTACCGAATCGCTCTCTTCCCCTTCCTCGTCGCGAGTTAGGGTTAGGGTTCGGTTGAATCTGATTTGGTTTTTCTCTCGGTTTTGATTCGAGATCGGTGAGATAAGCCCCTTCCCCTCTTCCCCTTCTTTTTTGGATCTACTTTCTTTTCTTTTCGGAGTTGAACTGATTTGGGGTTGGGGCTAGGGTTAGGGTTTGACTCACTGGAGTCACTATTCTTCTTCCCCATTGAGTGCTTTGTGGGTTAGGGTTCAGCTTGGAGTGCCAAGACCCCTTTCTCTTCTCTTCTCAGATCTGAACGGGGTTTGTTCTTTTCTTGCCGCGTGCCGGCGAAGATGACGGTGCGGCACCTTTCCTCGCGCGGTGGCGGTGGTGACCGGCAGTCAGTGACGCCTGCCACCCTCCCGGTCTCTTTTCTATTTTCTTTTACCCGGTTAGGGTTAGGGTTTCAATCCGAAACGGATCGAACTCTCTGTTCTCTTCGATTTCTTTTCAATTCTCTACCCCATACTAGATCTACATACTGACAACCTTGGCTCTGGTACCATTGTTAGAAAGTTCTAAACTCTATGGTAGATCTAGCGGGTAAAAACATCTGTTGGTGTACTTTGGTAGCTAGTGTGCCCGCAGCGACCGAAGATGAAGTGCAGTCGCAGTCCCTACGACGACGCGAGGTACAGCGTCCCGGTGGTGGCACTACAGGGGCGACGGTGACGCGAGTACGGTGGTGACGGCAAAGTTAGTGGGTCTTCCCGTCGCTGGCAGCACCCACTTTAGATCAGGTTAGGTTTTCTCTGTCGGTGGTTACGGCGGCTCCGGTCAACCTCGTGGTTAGAGCCCTGGTCCCTACCTCTCTTTATAGTGCTGTGCGACAGAGGCCCACCAACCATATTAGGATTGGACGCCCCCAATCAGGGCCCAGATCAAATGGCCCAATTAGCCGGTGGAGATCAACTAATGGATGGCACTTTATTTGTTTAATTACACGTACGCATGGTTGAAGCTTAAATACACGCATGTTGTTCAAGTTTAAGAAGGAAGAAGGAGCAGAGCATGCATGTGCTGGTGGTGACTCCTGCAATGCATGCATAGAATACAGCAAATCCTTTCGTGTCCGATCCAGGTCCAGGGTTTACATATATATTAGATTATTATATTATTAGATCAAGATCAAAAAGCAGTCGTCGTCAGTGAGGTGTAGAACGGAAGAAGAGACGATGATGCGCACGAAACTGGGGCCCATGGGCACGTACGTACACCATTGAGAGGTGGCCTATTCCCGGCCCTCCAATGAGAGGTGGCCGGCCCATTCCGTTCCATTGGCAAAAAAACAAAACACACACACACACAAGGAAGATCCACAAGGTGGCCAAAGGCAGGATTACAAGATGGCAGCAAAACAAGGAGCTAAATTACGACAAGGATGGAGAAAACCTCCAGAAGGTTATCTTACTTTAAACATAGATGCTTCCTACGATGATGATAGGAGATCGATGCAGAACAATTATCAGAGATGGCTCGGGAGGTATGGTTTCAGCAACAAGTACCTACTTTTATTCCCCACCTAGTGGATGCGTCAATGGCGGAAGCATATGCTTAAAGGAGGGGTTGATGTTAGCTCACCATACTGGAGGCAATCGTTCAATCCGATTGTATAGAGGTCGTTGAAATTATGGGGAATGGAGGTTTTACTGCAAACTCAGATGCTGCAATATATGATGAATGTAACGTTGTTTGGAGTGGTTTCTAGGATATCTCTATTGAGCACTTAAGCAGGGAAGCAAACCAAGTGGCACATGAACCTACTTTATTTGTTTAATTACACGCATGCATGGGTGAAGCTTAAATACACGCAGGCATGTTGGTCAAGTTTAAGAAGGAAGAACGAGCAAGTCATGCATGGGGTGGTGACTCCTGCAATGCATGCATAGAATACAACAAATCCTTTCGTGTCCGATATATATGGCCAAACGGGCCGCACCGGCACGGCACTGGCACGGGCACGGCCAAGCACGGCACTACGCGGCACGGCATGTTAGCCATGCCGTGCCTGATAGTGCCACCGTGCCGACTCAGCGGCCCAGGCACGGCACTATCATGGCTTAGGCGTGCCGTGCCACTGGGCACGGCAGCCCGTAGTGCTCGTGTCGGCACTGACACTAAAAGTGCCAAACACCTCAGAAACTTCAGAATTTTAACAGAAACTTGTACAATACATCAAACTTTAGAAGATCACACTTTGACAGCAGAAATACAAGTTCAAACTTTAACAGAAACTTCAGAAGATCACAAACACAGAAACAGACCAGAGAGAACAAAATAAAATTTTATTGGAGCTTTAGTGTAATGGCTGCCTCATTAAAAACCTGTCTAGATAAAACTCACCCTTGTGAGAAACCCTAGACAGGGAAAAAAAGAGTACAGCCCAGCTCCTTTTAAGTTCATTGTCCTTAAATCAAAGTTCATAAGTCCAGCATATTACAGTCCAGTACATAAATGATAACTAAGACAACTAATCAAGATAAAATTCTTCAAATGCTTCTTCAAGCTCCTGGTCTTCCACATTGTGCTGCATCCTTGCCTCTGCTACCTCCCAGTCTTTGATGCAGGTGAGCATCTCCACCATCTCAGCCTTCAGCCTCCTCCGCCGCTCCTCGATTATCCTGCCAGTCATACTAAAAGTGGACTCTGAAGATATGATAGAAACATGAACAGTTAAAATATCTTTAGCCATGATTGACAGAACTGGATAAGTGAGTTTGTGCTCATGCCACCAGTTCAACAGGTTAAAATCATCATCTAACTAGCTAACAGTATCACAGTCCAAGTAGGAAACCAGTTCAGAAGTATTATTATTAGAAGAACTTGCAGCATGCAGTAGGGCAGTTGCAGAGGTATGTCTAGACAGATTAAGAGTACCAGATAGAGGATGGATACCACCTGCATAACAATCACCTTCATCATCATCATAAATCTCATCCTAAGCAGACCTTTTCTTACCAGATAGGTTAGGAGGGACAGTCCTCCTCAACCTAACAGATCCAAATTTCTCCTCATACTTATTGTAAACATCAGTTAGTCGAGCTCTAGTGGCAAGCTGGTAAGTTTCATAGGATGTACTGGTAAGGCTACCCAACCTCCTCAGTACTCTGCTGAAACCTTTCATTTTAGCTCTAGGATCTAAGATGAATGCAAAAGAATATAGCAAAGGAATATCCCTCCAGTATTTATTATATTTGTCTATCATTGGTTGAATCACATGTCTGAGGTGAGTGTCATTACCATAGTTTTTTAGGTGTATAGCAATCTTAACTAGATAATGAATCATAAGTGGAGATGTAGGATAGTACACACCAGACAAAGCAACAGTAGCATCATAAAACAGTTCAAGAAATTTAAATATTTTTTGTCTAATAGCCCAATGTTCATCAGTTAAAAGCAACTGACCACCTTCACCCCTAGGATAGTAAGCATGCATGAAAGTAGTGAAAGGAGTCTGGTGAGGAAACAAATGCTTGAGCATCAGATATGTAGAATTCCACCTTACCTCCATGTCCAGCTGAAATTTCCTAGGTCTAACACCAGTGGCAATACAGTAACTTTTGTATGCAGCAATTCTCTGGTTAGATGAGTTCAGAAATGATATTGCAGTTCTAAATGTTTCAATCAAAGGCTGAAGAGCATTAAGGGCCTCCTTAACAATCAGATTTATGATATGACATGCACAGCGCTGATGCATGAACAAAGTACTAAGTGCATTATCAGTTTCATTTCTATCATTTCTATCATTATCAGGGGGTACTTCAATACCAAGATATTTAGATAGTACATGCCTAAGTGTACGCATGGCAGAAACATTAGATGAGACATTGTCCAAAGTAACAGCAAAGACCTTTTCAGTCAAACCATAATCAACAAGCACAGATATAACCCTTTCAGCAATGTTTTGTCCACTGTGGGACACATCAATAAGCACAAGACCAAGCACCCTCTTCTCTAGTTGTCAATCAGGATTTATGTAATGAGCATGCATGAACTAAGGATTTATGTAATGAGCACTAAGATAGTCTTCTTTGGCATTACCAGACCAAATGTCATAGGTAAGACAAACACAATTTATAGCAGATGAACTAAGAGTCTCAACAAGCTTAGTCTTTTTATCAGTGAAGTTTTTGACTATGTCTCTAGTGGTGGTTTGTCTAGAGACAGGAACAAACTTTGGATTATGAGCATTTCTAATATAATCATAAAAAGCATCAGTTTCACCCATACAGATAGGCACATCAAGTCTAGAAAGCAATCGAACCAGTTCAGTGCGAGCAACAATAGGACAGTACTCCCAAGTACGCATACTACCATCAGGATTAAAAGATATCTGAGACTGAGTCATGCGAGTTTTCTCACGCCTCTTAACACATTTGTCCCTATGACGAGTGAGGTGACCAGTGCCACCACTAGAGAGAGCAGAGTACTGCTTATTGCAGTGGATGCAGCGAGCGGCATACCTGATCTTCTTACCTTTGGGACCTTTTTTGAACAACTTCTTGAAATCGAGCCACACAGCCGAGGTAGAAGGACGTGAGCGCTTGTCGTTGTTGTCATCCTCTCCTTCTTCTTCTTCGCCCCCTGCTGCATCATTGCTGCCGCCATCAGCTTCAATGGGATCCTCAACGTGACGGCCGAACAGCTCCGCAGCGTCCTCGCGTAGGTCATCCTCGTTGTCATCTCCGGCTAGCCCGCACATCCGCCTCTCATCGTTGGCGCTGACCTCAACGGTCTCGTCGGAGGAGCGGGCCATCGTCACTCGCCGGTGCCCGGTTCCTCAACGGCTTCACACATAAACAAAGAATCAGTAGCAGATCTAGTTAGGGTTATGGTTAGGGTTTACAGTACCTTGGCGGCCGGAGCCCCGGGAACGCCGGTGACGTCGACGATGCGGGATCTGGCCCTCTGGTTCCTCGACGGATGCGAATCAAGAGGGGACCTACAGGAGGGGAGCACATCAGATCGAGATCCAGGAGGGGATAAGAGAGGAAGAGCCAGATCTGGAGGGGAGCAAAGCTCAACTTACCGACATCCGGAGCACCAGAGTTGCCGGGGGCCCGACGAGGTCGACGACGGTGACGAATGAGACGACGAGGTGGACGACAAGGCTACATCAACGGGGCGAGATCAAGACGAGGCCGTGCCGTGTGCCCGTGCCGGCCAGCAGTGGCTCTAGATGCCACCGGAGGGCGAGAAGAAGAGAGGAGACACCACCGGAGAGGGAGACGAAGAGAGGAGAGAGCCGCTCGCAGAGGTTAGAGCGAGAGACAGGAAAGAGAGGGAGCTGGAAACAAATGAGCTAGGGTTTCGTCGATACGGGGCGGCGTGGGGGCGCTGGCTTATATAGTCGACCCATCCAACGGTCGGATCCAACAGTCATGAAGGATCTGGGGGAGGGGATCAACAGCCCTCCTTTGCTGGATCCGTGCCGTGCTGCCAGGCCGTGCCAGGCACGGGCACGAAGCAGCCCGGGCCTCGGCCGTGCTTTTTAGTGCCGTGCCCGTGTCGGCCCACCGTGTTAGTGCCATTTGGAAAAGTATAGTGTCCGATCCAGGGTTCTCTTACATATATTAGATTATTATTATTATATTATTATTATTAGATCAAGATAAAAAAGCAGTCATCATCAGTACGTGAGGTGTTTAAGAACGGAAGAAGAGACGATAGATGCACACCAAACTGGGGTCCATGGGCTGGCTGGGTACAATGAGAGAGGTGGCCCATTCCGCTCCATTGGCAAAAAAACAAAAAAAGAAGAAGAAAAAAGAGAGGAAGTTTCACAAGGTGGCCAAAGCTCACGCCAAGTCGTCCCCTCACCAACGCATCGCATGGCATCGCATCCCAAATCCCATCCTCGTCGTGCCATCCATGATCCATCGTCAAGCCCAAGGAAGCATTGGAACCCCAAGTCTCACCAACCAACCAAAGCGCCTTTGCCTGCGTGCGGGGCCGCGGGATCGCAACGCGGGCGGCACCACCTGCCCACCACCACCGTACCCCTCCCGTCGCCGTGCTGGGTGGCGGGTGCTGCTGTCGCCCGCCGCGGCGCTTCCCTTCCTTCTCCTTGATAACCCCGTCGCTCCCAGCGCGGGTCCTGCCGCGGCGCTTCCTTCCTTCCGTCCGTATATATATATGGCCACAAGTAGCGAGCGAGCAACGTAGCCTCCTCCTCCTCCTCTTCTGCCAAGCGTATACTAGGCAGCAGCCCGGCCGGCACCGGCGGCCGTGACGACGAAGATGAAGCCCGACGGCGCCGGCGGCATGGTCACGACGACGGCGACGGTGATCCCGCCGGACGACCACCTCCGCTCGCGCAGCCGCCTGGCCGCCGTGCTGGCGCCGCTCCTGCTCTTCCTCGCCGCCGTGCTCTCCTTCCCCTCCACGCTCCGCCTCGCCGCCATCCCGCTCCCAACGCCGCTGCAGCCGCCGGTGGTCACGACGCCCCACCAGCCCCGTCGGAGCGCCACCACCGCCACCTCCACCGCGCCACCGCCAGCGAGGGTCGCCGTCTGCCTCGTGGGCGGCGCGCGGCGGTTCGAGCTCACGGGTCCCTCCATCGCGCGCCACGTCCTGGCCGGCGGAACGTTCGCGGTCCCCGCATCGGCGGCGCCGGGGCACCACAGCAGCAGCAACCAGACGGCCGTGGACGTGTTCCTGCACTCCCCGCTGGACGCCGACGCGTACAAGCTGTCCCTCCTGGCGCGCGCCGCCGTTCCCGCGACAGGCAACAGCAGCAACAACGTCAGCGTCGCCGCCGTCCGCGTGTTCCGGCCGGAGCGCCTCGACGTGACGACGCCGCCGGGGCGCGCGCAGGTGCTCACCGCCCTCAACTCGCCCAACGGCTTCCAGGTCAGTCGCATTCTCTCTCTCTGGATCTCCCTCTTGCTCGATCGTCGACTTGGATCGCATTGGTTCCTTGTTTGTTCCTTGCGTTGCTTGCATGCCATGCCTCCTGCGCTCTCTCCTCTGCTACCTCGATCCTCCTCCTTAACTTCCTCTGTCTGTCGTGTCACCGTCATCGAGTAGGTTAGGTTAGATTAGATTTGTTTTACTTTCCAGCTTATTATAGGTTCCCCTGTTCGACTACCATAGCATCTTCTAAATTACTACTTTGATGAAACTTTTGCTTCGCCAAAAAGAAAAGATCGTTACGCCTTTCGTGGTTTCCTTTTTATTTCCACGCCGAAGCGATTTGAGTCCCCTTTTATAGAAATAAAAAAAAATTCAAATCACTTCGTGCTCTTTGATCGTTTATTACTATTTATTTACTGCTGCGATACTCCCTCGAATCCTTTTTAGAAAGGTTTATACCATTGTAGTTTCTTAATTTTTTCTTCATGTCAGTAAAAAACTCAAAAAGTAGAGATATGAATAAACTCAAGTAATAGCTTGGTAGTAGACCTGCTGTAGATAGATACCGATTACTGGATAAACACCCCCGCAAATGCGGTAGATTAATTCCGATTACTCGATGTACGATGCTGTCTACGTGTACGTACGTAGCAATCATCAGTAGTATACTCCTCCTTAATAAAAGCTGTTGAATGATTACTTTTCTTAGTTCTAAATAAATTGGTTTAGTCAAAGAAAAATTTAAAGATGATCGAATTTATAAAGTAGAGGACTGCTGTATTAATATTCATGAGAATCGTGCATGCATGGGCCCACGAAGAGCAGCTAGGTAGCGGGCGTACGTGACCCATCCCTCGAAAGGAAATTACTTGCATATTTATATATATAAAAAATGTATTACCATAACTAGGCTGCTGCCGATGAAAAGGTACATGCATAATCAACACGCGTGATGTTTGGTAGACAAATGCACAGAGATTAATTAGACTGTGACAGCAGCCAACCCATGCGTTCATCCAGTCGATTACGTGTGCAATTAATATGTATATAAATCCAGGCACAACAAGGCAGTCTCACGGAACGGAAGGCCGAAAGCCCTCTTGTGTTTGAGCAGCACATGTTTAGTCTCCGGGATCAATGATAGATATATATGTATGCACGCTAGCTACCACGCATGCATGCGATTTCTTCAACTATCACACAATCACACGGCTTTTGCACGCGCACGATTCTCTTCCTGTGTGTACATGCATGCGTCGAAAAAGTCAATTGGATGTTTCTTTTTTTCTGAAAGAAAAATCCTGCATTCTCAGACACAGGAAGATATATATATATAAGTACCCCTTCCGTCCCAAAAAATGTAATTCTAGAACAGTATTTTAGTATATCACCTTTGACCAATTATATATATAAAAGTATAAATATTTATAATATAAAATAAATATTATTAGATTAATTATGAAATATATTTTCATAATAAATTAATTTAGAGCCATAAATGTGAATATTATTTACTAGAAACCTGGTTAACGTGAAGCACTCAACGTGGCACGCAACCCATAGTTGCATTCTTTTAGGGATAGAGGTAGTATATCGCACTTGACATATTTGGGATTCATATAATAAATCTCAGACGACTTAATAATCTACTTAAATAAACAAATAAATTTAAATCGCTTGTCAAGTTATTCCGGCCCGGTCGGCTAGCTCTTGCCGTATCTATACATAGTAGTAGTAGTAGTGCTAGGAAGAAAGAAGAAGCAGACACACGTGAAATGAAAGCAGACAAAGAAAACAAGAATAATAGCTGCTTTTCCAAAGTCCCTATCATCTCATCATCACCTTTTGTGTGTGTTGTGTTGAAGAAAAGACATGAAAAGCACCTGGCCACCGAATTCTGCATGCACCCTTGCAAGAAAGCCGATGGAGCACTACGTGGTACCGGCACCATTATAGTAGAACAGAACAGATGCCCTAACCTAAATTTAGTCGTATTTCCTCTTTTGTGTCATGTTCAAGCCAAACACCACTTTCTATTATACTAAATATGTGCTGACCAGTAGTACTTTGATTATATCCGATGGGTTTTGTGTTTTTTAAAGATAGCTAGATTAGGGTCCTGTAGAGTGGTCAGAAAAAAGTGAACTGCTTTCTGAAAAATATGTTCAAAATAAGCTAGTCTGATTTAGACTCTGATTTTAGTACAATTGTGTACATGTCACGGGGAGAATCGACTACCGAGGCTAGAAAAAGCTAAAAATAACATGTTGTTTAGCTTCTAGTTTCAGCTTATTTTGACTATATATATATATATATATATAAGCAATTTATAATTAGAGTATGCTACATTAGCTAGTATATATGCTACAGTAAGGTGACAAGGAGAATAATATATATAACAAGCAGGTAACCCCGCGCGTTGCGCGGGTAATAGTGGGGGAAAAAATTTGGATGTGCGTCAAAAAAAAAAATCTGTACTGTTCCTTAATGGTTCGAGACTGTTCACAGTAACCCGTTACTGTTCATAAAACCCGGTACTGTTCACAGAAAATCCGTTACTGTTCACCACAAACCATCGCACGTTTACTGTGCCGGTAACAGTGATCTGTGAGAGAGACGGAACTCGGCGGCTTGCACGCTCTTTATACTATAGTATAGATTGGTGATGACGATGACATATACCGTTTACGCGTACTCTATACAGCACTTGTTACATGTCAATAGATGCTCTCCGATCCATCCGCCATCATCGTGTTTTACCAAAGCTATTAGTTTTGTAGTATCTCGGATCAATGTTTTTACAGCTAGCCCAAACAACGCATGCATGCATCTTTTCTACCTAATTAATCACAGTCTGCTTGATCCTGATTCCTGATTCCTCACCCTGACCTTGTCATCATTCAACTGGTTACTGACGCATGCGTTGCATTGCAATTTGCAATTGTTACAGGGCCTGCTGCAGTACTTCCGGCTGGTGGAGGGATGCCTGGACCTCATCCGTGACCGCGAGTCCCGAGGCAACTTCACCTACGCCGCCGTGCTCCGGACCCGCCTCGACGGCTTCTGGACATCGCCACTCCGCCTCGACGACGCCGACCTCCTCCTCCCCTCCGCCTCCTCCACCGACTACTACGTCGTCCCGGAGGGCTCCCGCTACGGCGGCCTGAACGACCGGCTAGGCTACGGCGGGCGTGCCGCCACGGAGGCGGCGCTGTCCCGGCTGTCCATGCTCCCGCGCCTGGCGGCCGCGGGCTACGCGGCGCTCAACTCGGAGGCGGCGTTCGCGGCGCAGCTGAAGGTGTCCGGCGTGGCCGCACGCGAGCGCCGCCTCCCGTTCTGCGTCCTCAGCGACCGCTCCTACGCGTTCCCGCCCGTCCCCGGGTACGGCGTCCCCGTCGCGTCGGTGGGCAGCGCCGGCCCGCTCAGTGGCTCCAAGTGCCGGCCCTGCCGCCCCGCATGCGTCGGCGAGTGCGCCGAGCGCAGCGTCGCGCGGCTGCAGCGCGGGTGGAGCTGGACCGAGTACCGGAACGGGACCGTGGAGCTCTGCGACGCGTCGGGGCCGTGGGAGGATGGGTGGGAGGCGCTGTTCGACGCCGCCGCTGGTGACGACGCCGCCCGGGTTAGGCGGAGCGTGGCAAGGATGGGTGCCAGGGAGTGCGTCGACCAGATGGAGGCGTTCAAGGCCCTCGCGGAGCGTTGGGACGCGCCTAGCCCCGCCGAGATCTGCCGGATCGGGCTCCGAGCCCGGACGAATACCTCCGCCGGCGGCGACTCTTGATGATGTGACAGACAGCGACTGCTGGCACCATTTTGCCGAGGCAGACCAACCTTAGAGTCCATGGGACCGTGACAGTCGTTGGTTGGCTTCCCAATTTGCCCTCCCTCTCTCCTTAGAAAACGCACGCAGCTTCACAAGATTAGTTAGGAACACGAAGGGCAATAATATAAAAGAAAAAAGGAAGAATTGATTTGGGACGGGATGATAGTGGTACATAATATATACTACAATACATAGAGATACACTCCTATCTTAATTCTTGTGTAGAAAATTTTTACAGAAGCTAGCTGCTAGCTCAATATCTACTCCTAGTTTATTTATAATATATAATAAAGGCATGTTGATAGACTAGCTAGATATACAGAGAATGCAATGGAATATATATACATACATGTACATATGCATATACAGTTATCATTCTTTTTCTTTTCTTTTTTTGGTCGTGGCACAGTGATCATATACATACCACCAAGGCAAGTCATTTTTATTTGATGGGTTGCAAATTGCAATGTTTGCAAGAGATCGATTGGTTACAGGATGGATGGATGGTTAGTGCTGGTCGGTGCCTATAAAATCATACTTATTATAGGATAAGGCATCACATCGGTAATTGGCGTACCTAGTAGCAAGGCAATGCTACCGATGGATGGAGGAAAGAAAAGAAAAGGGCAGCAGTTGAGGTTTTCTTGTTGCGCCGTCACACCAACATTGATCGATCTGAGATCATCTCGATCTGACGTCGCCATCGTTCTTTCTCGTATGTTTTACGCCTCCTCTTTGGATGTTGTTATTGCATGCTCATCTCAATATATCTGTATAAGAAATGCACATGGTTAGCTAGTAAAGTAGTCTCCAACATAACTTGTAAATGAGGAGACCTCTCTAGTTGGAGTTTGAGGGCTCCTACTTTGAGAGTCCTCAAATTTAATCATCAGGCTTAGTTCAGCCCAGCCCTCAAAATCATAGGGCCGCGCCAGGAATGGAGGCGTCGAGGAGGGCGAACCAACTTTTTGAAGGTCCCGCCCTGTTTGTTTGGGCTGGTTTGGCTTATAAGCCATGGCTAAAAGTACTGTTGGCTGGTTTGGTGTGAGAGAAAAATATTGTTCGTTGACTGATTATAAGCCAAATACGACCAAGCGAACATGCTCTAGAAACTACTACGCTGGAACCTGGAATGTATGTATTTGTACCCTGCCAGCTTTCCAAAGGAGGTTAAGGATCTGAATAGAAATAGAGAGGGCCCGCTGAAATTGCTAAAAAGCACCGTTGGTGTCATTAATTTGGCTTTCTTGCTAAGCCATGGCGGCATGGCTATGGCGGGGCATGGGATGGGCCATGATGGCACGATAGACTGTCTGGCTGGCTGAGCAAATAAAGCCCCGTTAGCTGGTTTCTTGAACTGGAGCAGCAGTGTAGTACGTGCCTGCTGATGTCATCTACTCACCTGTCTCCTTTGGAGATGCATGGATCCCAGGATTCCCAGCTCCCAGGGCGGCCGGACAGTGCCATGGCTGCTCATCTGCCAACAGCCCGACAGAAACGAGGACTGGCAGTAGGTCCCAGCCAGGAGCGGATCCAGCAGTGGGGCGGGGAGCTCAAGGCCCCCCTACCCAAACCGAAGCAGTGCAAATTACTATAGAGCTCCTATGAATTTTTAGACAAAGTTCTGTAATGTAGGGGGAGCCCCGTTCGCTGGTCTGAATTTTGGCTGAAACTGGCTGAAAAACACTGTTCCGGCTGAATTGTTGTGAGAGAAAAACACTGTTCCGACTGAAAAAACAAGCCGAACAAGCCAAATTTAAGACAAGCGAACGGAGCCTTAAGATCAAATAGCAGTGTTGTTCAGTCCCCTAAAATATTTCTCGGATCCGCCGCTGGTCCCAGCAGCGGCAAAGGCTTTTCTCCTCGTGAAGCAATCGCTTCCCCTCTGTCGTCGTCCTGAACTCCCGTCCTTGCCTGCAGCCGTCTCTGTCCATCAGTCCATGGCTGCTTGTTGTTGCTGCTAGGGGCCCGGCTCCGGCGACGGCGATGCGACCGCGCTGTTGCGCCGCACCCCACCTTCCAGCAACCTTCTCTCATGGGCCATGGGTACGAGGTCCGGGGTAGCTAGGGCCGTGATTGGCCGCTACTTCTCCTGTCGTGGAGCTTCTCCTATGACCAAGAATGATTATTCATGAGACTTGTTCTATTTCAGATGCTGGAATTTTTAGAAAAATTCAGTTAACAATTTAACACAATCAATTTAATGTAAAGAACAACTTACTCGCAAGAGATGATTCATGATTTTCCCTATATATAGCCAAACAATAACGAAATTGCATGTTCTCTAAACAACAAAAAATCAGATACCTGGAAAGTCATCATCTATCTTCTGAGAGAGATAATTTATCATCTATCTTCAGAAGTGATTATTTATAACTCTAGTTTATTTTAGGACAACACAAAAATGGAAAGTCATCATCTATCTTCTGAGAGAGATAATTCTATGACTAAAAATGATTCTAAGTCATAACTCTTCACAAAATGCTTCAGCAGCATAGCCAGTCGTATTCATTGCTGGAAGCCTGGAACCACACCTCCGGGCCTCCGGTGGTGAAGAAAAAAATGACCACCAAACACTAGCCCAACACACCATGTCACCAACAAAATGCGAAATAGAACGGGTAAAATGCAATGTGGAATGCTCATCACGTCAGACTCGTCACACTGTTCGGTCTTTTCCTTAGCATGTCATTTCTCATCTCATTGTTGGTACCTCGGAGCATAAAATTATTATTAACACATGATCCCTCATGCCCTCATTACACGTCAAATCCCAATGCACCCTAGGCTCTCGATGTCCATGCTTACAATATGTGATAGTACATGAGCGTATCCAATGGAGATACGGGAATGCCTTGAAGGAACGGTTTCTAGATGTCTCGGTTCTGAGTCGCGAGCTCCGGTCTAGCTAGGATGCAGTGAGAATTCCACTATTTGGCACCACAGTTTGCTTTGGGGGCGCTGCCGCTACTTCCTCTGCCTGCTTCTGTAAAATAGCACACACATTCTCTCCATATGAGTTCGCTAGCGAAGTATTCTTAAAAAACTGTGAAAACACGCCAAAGGCAAGAGGACTAGTAATCACTTGTCACGATTTGAGCCTGTTCGGTTGGCTGGTTCGTATCGTTGCTGGTTCATGAAGAAGTAGTGCTGGCTGGTTTGTGTGAGAGAAAAATACGGTTCCGGCTGGAAATTTACGATCGTTTACGACAAGCCACAGCCAAACGAATAGGCTTTGTAAAGAACTTACCGTTTCCGTGGAAGCACAGTATGCTTCTAGCTCTCTCTTGGCAAAGGTCGGAAGAACAAACGCTGCCCTATGCATCTGTTCAACGATGAAAATTAGCCGGGGCAAATGAATCTTAATGGAAACAATCTTCACATAAAGGTTGCAGTTGAATGGGCTTCAATGGGTGAGCAAAAATAGGGACAGCAGGTATATGAACATTCCCATATTACAAATGATGAAATGAAACACGACTCGATTACTACCGAATCATACAAGCTGTTCATGTAACCCCAGCCCTGACCTAGTTGGTATGGATGAGTCATATGTTCCACTCAGACTTCATCATAGGCTCATAGCATAGCAGGGTAGTTAACGAAAATTATAATTTCTGAATCATGCCATTAAGATAAACTTCTGCATACTAGGACAAAAGGCAGCACAGGCTAATTAAAATATTGGCACAACAAATCATATGCGATTGATTAAAGGAAAACTGACCTCTGAATTATAAAATCTGATCTCCCTTCCTGCTTTAGTAGCTCCTTCCACTTCAATTGGATTTATAGGAGTCAGAAAGTTCACCGGTGGACCTTCTTTGGCACATAGCAGAAACCCAATCGCCCCACTGAAAAATTCAAGTAAACATTCTGTAAGAAAAGGTAAGTTCCATACAGGAAAAACGCTGAACACAACAAAAGACTTGTATGCCTAGAACTGAAAAACCTACAACATTTATTTGTCACAGCTCACAACTACTAAGCACAGAATGTCAAAACACTTAGCCCTGCTTTTTAAACAAAGGGAAACCAAGGAATTTTGAAGGATTATAATCCTGTGGACAGCTTCTTATATGAACTCTCAGAACAAAGAAATAAGCCCCTGAAACTCTTGCACAAACTTTGGAGAAAATTCAACATGAGGTTAGACTAGAAATGCAAGTAGGTATCCAATGGGTAGTTATGGGTCACCCCCTTAGTTCATTTTTCTTGCTTTGAAATACAGATTAGTTCATTTTGATGTTTTTTTGCTCAATCAAATGACAAGGCAAAGAGTATTTTTTTTACAGTATTCACAAGTACAATGCATTGAACTCTTCTCCAAAAACCATATATCCTGTCTTTCCAAATAAAACAACATTTATCTTCAAGTTCCAATTTCATTTTTTTCAGGAAGTTTAATATCCTAACTTTTGGCAGCATGTTTCCTTTCGTGTTATACTCATTTTTCTTCTAATGCACAATGTTAAGTACAATGTGAAGTGATTATTTTCCTTTTTTGGGTAAGTCTACTAGAGCCTGCACAAAATAATGACTTCAAGGAAAAAATGAAAACCATTTGTAGCTCCAATAATGAGGTAAACATATTTGCGTTGACAGCTAGGATGGCTTGATCAGGTAAAACATGTAAATAATGTTGGGAATATGCTCACTAATGTTTTGTCAGGCTATGGACTGGTTCCTTGCATGAGTTGAGCTAAAGCCCGAAATATCCTATGACTGCCAAATGAACCAGCACTGCCACCAGTTCACTGTCAACAATAATGACACACATGAGGATCGCAGTACAAACTTCTTGGTACAAATAAAAAAAATAGTTGAATGCAAAACAAGTTATCATGCGGTCATGCCCAACCCACCCATATACGTCAACCAAGGACCTGTCATAAAGGAATAAAAACTACAAATGATCACTTAAACTATAAGTTCAAAACCCTCCAATATGCATCCATTCAACTCAGCACAGCACAAGATGAGACTGAAGCTTGCACTCCTGAGCCAATCCTTGTTTTTACCAAGAAAAAAATGTAGCAAAAAAAAAGACAACTCAACTCAATAAATGCTATTTAGGTAAATGATTTTAACAATGGTACCCATATTTGTACCCAAAAAAAGCTATCCATATGCATAGTGCAGACTTGATGCATGTATAACAAACAAAAACTACTTTTTCACACAAACAGGTGGTTGTTAGGTTTAGGACATGTACCTGCAATGAAATAGAAACAGTTGATACATAATTAAAAAAATAAATAATGATTGATACAGTTCAGAGAGACCACAACTGTGAAAACTACAAAGTGAAACTATAACTGTGCTTTAAGTATTCACCATTCCATGAATAATAATAATAATAAAAAATCTTGAGGCCAATGACAGCCCCAAAAAAGATGGATTGTACCAGGTCATTAACTTGTAATATACCAAACTTAATAGTACATTGTGAAGTGCAACAGCATGTCTAAAGTAGTCATATATACAGTTAAAACGAGGGGGGGGGGGGGGGGGGGGGGGGGGTGATGGTAAAGGTAAGGGGGCCAGAGAATAGAGAATCTGAAGAACCTTGGGTATGTTGGGACACTAGTCCATGCATAGCGGACAGAACCCTTGAAAGTCTCACGGCAAATTGAAAGCATGTCCTGAATCAAATGTGTATGCAACCACATACTCTCAGCTTGGTTACAAAGAACACCACCAGGCCTCAAAGCTCTAGCAATGGTCTCAAAAAAAGGCTTCTCAACAAGTTCCTGAGCAGGCCCTGCAAATGCCAAATGTAACATAAGAACAGTAAGATTTGACTGAAAATTTGATAGGTCAAAGTTCTTTCTCCAAGAATATCTGCAATTTTTTCATCATTAAAGCAGAACAGCTACTGCTCACTAACATAGTAGAAATAAAGAAGCATGGAGTTCAGGAACAATATAATAGGAAGCAAAGAAAAAGGCAGAAAATAGATGTACACCAAGACATGGCTAAAACTTTCCATGGCACTGTTCTCAACAAAAACTATGCATTGCAGCATAAGCTCACCTATTGGGTCTGATGAATCAACAATGATAGCATCATATGTCACTTCAGGAGCATTTCTCAAGAACTCCACAGCTGAAAGTAGAAGAAAAGCAATTCTTATGGAATTAGAGTTCACAAGCTGAAAGGATTACCAATATCTAAAACAATAGGAAACTTCACCAATCAGCAGATATCAACAAATAATGTAGTCATCATGGCCTCATGGGATTATCAACATACCGTCACCAACATGAAGTTGAACACGAGGATCTTCAAATCCAACAGACAAATGTGGGAAGAAATCTTTGCAAATCTAAAGCAGCAAAGAATAATTAAGCGAGTACACTTGAAAAGGTTAATGCATCAAAGGAGAACCTTACATCAATAACCAGCTGATCAATTTCACATATGTCAATAGACTCCACTGAATTATGTCTGGAAATCTCTCGAAGTACACCTCCATCACCACCACCAATAACCAAAACCTGCAAAGTAGTTCCTAAGAACATAAGTCACTATGCTACAGTTTCCATGCAAGTGCAGGTAAAAAGAAATATTCGATGCGCTGAGATATAGATGTATAATATCTTCCAAATCAATTTCTTTTAAGCAACACAGAATTGTCTATAATTTCACAATATTAAGGAGACACAAGGATCAGGAGATATACCTTTTTAGGGGATGGAATTGAACAAAGTGGGAGGTGAGTAATCATTTCCTGGTATGCACATTCATCCTTATCAGTCAATTGAACAATACCATCAAGCACAAGGACTTTCCCATACATTGATGACTGCACACAAAAATTACCAGATTATACACAACAGAAGCCAAAGGCAGTTTATGTTTTCTGGTATCAATAAGTGAAGAGAACCTCAAAGACCAGGACTTCCTGGTATGGTGATTTCCCCTGGTACAATATCTTCTCCACTTTCAAGGAATGGGCCTCTCCTATATATGAGAACAAAACCACAAGAGGTATGATAAAGTACAACTGTTTCACTCTAGAGAAAATGCCAGAGAAGTACTGCAACACAGAACAACTGGAAGTTTGGTTCAATGACAAAATAGTAATATATAGGATGCCAAACAGCGGTATTCGTACAAGGAAAAAATAACACACTTAGGGAGAAAGAGTCCACACTGGGGAGTACAGAAAAACACTGATTATCGAACATTGGAAAAGAAATTGAACATGTTACAGGGGTCAGGAAATGAAACCAAAAGGGCATAGGCTTTCTCATGGAGACAACAAAACCATCCACACTAAAATTGACAATAAAAAAGCCATGAGTAGCACTCAGGTGCATAAGCAGACATCAGACACCACATCACCACTAGTACATGAGAAAAAATTACGCAGACATCAGACACCACTAGCACAGTCAACAGACTACAGAGTGTCTTACGCACAACAAAGTAAATAAGAACAAAAAAAATCCTAACTCTGATTAGCATGCACTATGTTAGATCAACTTCCAGTGCCAAATTTTGCGACGACAGTACTATAAGGGTGTGCTTGTAATAATAATATAGATAACATCTTAGACATATCGAAACCATTCTCTGTACAGAAGCTGAACAAGATGCATGTCTACTTCCAAAAAATGCTAGAAATTTATTTCAAGGATAAGCCAGCCTAAACCATTTTCTCACATAAATAAATTCTGGTTAAATCATTGGTGGAAAATTCAGTTGCAGTATTTAAGCATCGTGTCCATTCAGGAGTGAAGTTGCCCAGCCATTAACTACATATCTGCCAGAAAATCATGTTGACTTTGGAAATTTGGAATACCATTCCTCCAGTTGACAATTGTTAATTAAGAGACATAGCATAAGGTAAACAATACTGGCAGCAGGTGGACCAAGTACCTGGCCACATTGGGTTATTGTAATATTGAACCTTGATGGCTTTACCTGCACAGGCAGCAATCAGGGTGAAATAAAATAACCTGTTAACTATGACAGTAGTAATAAAGTAGTACAGTACATGTCATGAAGCAAGACAACCAAGTACCGCAGTGTGATCGTGGCTCGGTGAACCATCCCGAAACCACGGTGGCATGGCACTTGGCCTCGGACTCGGGCGCCGCAGCTCTCGCCTTGACACAGCAAGGGGGCAGCGGCTTGGCGGAGCCATCACCCCCACTCCCCTTTGTCTGCGCCGCCCCATTCGAACCATTTCCTGCGCCTCCAGCCTCCATGGACCCTGTTCCTCTTTGGAGTTCCCAGCCTCTGGACCAAAGCAACAGACGCGCACAAACACACACACACAAACAAGGTCAACTAGCCATCGGTGTCATGGAAGCTTCCTGAAGAGGTTGCAAGGTACAGGGAACGCGAGCCGCGAACGTGGTGGGAGCACCAGGCGGTTGGGGGGTTGACAATGAACTGAGGAGGTTGCGGGGTACAGGAAACGTGGAGCAATAATTTCCGGCAGAAGAATTTAAGCTTGGTGGGTGTGTATGCACTTGTACTCGAATCAGATCCGAATGGGAAGGGGAGGGAAGGGAGGGGCGCGCTCATCTCGTACCTGATGGGTGCTCGTCGCCGGTGGATTGAAGGAGCCGACGAAGAGCGGGGGAATGGGCCGACGAAGACCTGGCGGCTGACAAAGCGACCGACGAAGATCTTGGAACCTGGGGTAGGGCGGCGGCGGTGGCCCAGTTGCCGCGCGAGAGAGTGGGGAGAGAGCGCGCGCAGTCGGGGCGGATGGGAGAAGTAAGGGCGGCGAGACGATCAGACGAGATGGAAAGTACAGGTGTGTTCGGTGAAGTGGATGGCGACTCCAACTCTAAAGTCGAAACAAGTTTGTTTGTTAATTAACAAAAAAAAAATCAAAAGATAAAAACTATTTTCTCTGTTCCCGAATAAATAGATTCCTAAAATTGTCTTTAGAATAAATAGATTCCTCAAATTAGTATCATTAGATTTATTATATAATATATTTTCATAAGATAATTATTTATTGTCGTATGTGTTGTTACTCTTTTCTATAAAGTTCGTTAATTTTGACGGGCACGGAATCTAAGAATTGATTTATTTGGGGACCGTGGGAGTAGTCAATTTTGGCCTCCTCCTTGTTCTTGCAGAGACCCATGTTCAATTCATGTGCAGCAAGAAAAATAGGTTACTTCAATAGCTTCTGCAGATTACAATAACTGAATCAAAACTGAGACTTCAGACACATGCATTCCTTCAACAAAATGTAAAGCATAAATTTTAAGGCAGGTCCTGCCACCCTATGCAAGAACCTGGAAGAATAAAATAAAAACAGGACATTGCCGTAACAAAACATCATGAAGCAACTAACATTACCAAGTGTTGATGGCACAGAAGATTATCGATTTTGATGTCTACATGCTCTGAGTGCTATAAAACATCCAACCAAACCAACATTTAAAAACTTGTTACTGTCACAGAACCGTCCAATTTATAAGAGCATAAGTACAATAGCAATCACCAAGTGGTTCCAAGTAGTCTGTGAGACATCCACACGGGGAAAAGATCCAACTGGTCCATTCACTAGCTCGTCCCCAAATTCCAGACAAATCTCGCTGAGAACCTCAAATGCTACCACTTGGGCACCTTCCCACGGGGTCTGTCCATCCGACTCAACACACCACCCCTGCCACTGAGGATTTTCCTCACGGACTGCGACAGTGACTCACGCGTCATACCACTCATGTCCTTGACGTCCACTTCGCTCCAAACGTAGCGAGGCGGTTCCACGTACCCGACAGAGTTCAGCATCCGCCACAATAAGGTGGGGGTCCCAAACAGTAGGTACTACATGCTCTAAGTAGACTACCATAAAAATTTCACACCATTTGAGTAAGTATAACAGCCTACATAAAAATGATAAGGCATAATGGCTTAAAATGAAATAATTAGGAAACCTTAGTGAAAAGTGTCAAGCAACAGATTTCATATTTTTTCTAGCATCCTTAAGGTACTAGGATACTCCCCACAAAATTTCATGGTCACTGGATTCCTAGATAATTTATAAAAATTCACACAAGTATCAATCAGTGATAAAAGAAAAATCTATAACTCAAAAACCATACATGCAATGACTCTCAAATTTTAACCAGAGCCTCTACTAAGCAAGACTAGCTTACCCACAAAATTTTATAATTTTTGGATCACAGAAACTCAAGATACAATTCAAACAAGTTTGCATGCATTTGAAAACACATTTCAAGTTCCTATTTAATTCATCCAAAATTTCTACAACATATGCTCATATCATATTTTTCTTAATTACTAGACCTCACTGTGAGTCTAACAAAATTTGAATCACACAATTTAGATCTACAAAACTGGAGATATAAATTTTGCAAAACAACATTCAAATCAGCATAAATGAGCTATCTTTTGAATACACGGTCACTGTCAGCTGGGCCCCGCATGTCGGACGGGCCCGCGTGTCAGCGAAACAGAACAGGGGACACTGCGACGGCGCGGAAGATGGCTTAGCTCGCCGGCGGTGACCTTACCGGCGACGAGGAGGGTACCTCTGTGCTCGCCATGACCTCCCGCGACGGTTTACCTACTAACACTAAGCTCTAGCGGACTCCAGGGACGTCGGCCACGGCGCACGGCGGCTCGGCCATGGCGCACGGTGGTGCTCCGGCGAACCCCGGTGTTCGGTGACCGGACAAGGCGCGCGTAAGCTTCCAGTGACCAAGGTGGACCCGCCTATGCTACGGCTACTGGCTACGGTGAAGCGGTCAGGCGTGGCCACGTGAGATCACCGGCGGCGACCAAGGCGGCCATGTCGCGGTGGTGCGCGGTTCGGCAATGCCGCTCACCTAAAGCTTGGATGGCTCAGCGAGGACGTTGACGAGGTCCGTGAGGCGATAGCGGAGCTATGGTTGGGACGGTGGTGGCTGTGGTGCTGTGGCGAGCTCGAGCGAGCTCAGCGGAGCCGATGGCGTCGGCGGTGTGCTGCTGCACTTCGGCTGTGAACGGGGAAGGCAACGGAGGAGTGAATGAGGGTAGAGCTCGTGCGGAGGGCAACAGGGCGTCCTCCACTTCAAGCCAGCCAGCGCGTGGCATGGTCAGGGCGAGCCGAGCGCGTGGCGGCCATGCGGCAGCCGTCTTCTGTTGCCGGTCGGCACTGTGACGATTCTGAAGTTTTGATTCAGTTACATAGGTGTCGACTGACAGCGAAACTTGTCGACCATAGATCTCTCAAACCGTGGCGATCCAGGTTAAGTCGTAGTTAACAAAGTTGGAGACCTACGTGAGTACTACAAGTTTGCTAATTGGAGCTCGAGCTAGTTTGGCTTGGTTAGTGAGATACAGTGCTCCAAACTAGGGTACATGAAACTGAAATCTAGTAAAACACTTAGAAAAATTTTCAATTGTTGAAACAGCTTTCAATTCTGACTTGTGGGTCCTTTTTGAACATGTTGTGCACATTTTCATGACTTGGCTTCTAAACAAAGTTTGTTCCTTATAAAATTTGCTACAACTTTGTTTTAGGTTGCTCAGACATGCAAATATCCTAAGCTACACTTTTTAAATAGTCAAACCAAAGTGTTTAGGGGTCAAAATGGGTCAAACCATGACTTGGGAACCTAATTAGTCAAAGTGATCAACATGAACAATGTCTCAAATGACATTCTAAGTGTAACTAAGTTACTTAAAAGGATTTTTAGCCACACCATACATTGGTCACACAAGAATCAAGCAAGGTATGTACTGAAACAATGAAAAACACATGAAATGTTACAAATGTTTCATAGCCATGTTTCACATGTTTCATGATCTTGTTGCATAGTATTAACTAACTTTGTTTCACTAAAGTGAGTAGCACATGTTGCACTTAAGTGTTGCACACTTTTCATTTTATAAAGGAAACAACACACATGAAACATAACGATACGTTGCAATGTTTCAAAAAAAACATGTTTCATATGATATAAGCTTGTGAATGAATGAATGATGCTCATGATCATGAATGCTCAAAGATGATTGTGATCATGGAATGTCAAGGTTAAGTGCATGCTTAACACCGAGGGTGTTACAGCCCTTCCCCCCTTAAAGAAATCTCGTCCCGAGATTGCACGACCTACCATTCCTCGTAGAAACTAGGATAAACCTCATGAAGATAATCCTCACGTTCCCATGTAGCGTCTTGTTCACTATGATTATTCCAAACCACCTTGTAGAACTTGGTGACTTTGCTACGGGTCACTCTTTCCATTGCTTCAAGCACTTTAATAGGTCTCTCTTCATAAGTCAAATCCGACTGAATCTTGATACTAGTAGGTTCAATTACTTCTTCGGATACACGAAGACATTTCTTGAGTTGGGAGACATGAAAAACACTAAATATTGCTTTCATTTCTGGAGGTAACTGGAGTTGGTAGGCTACCGGCCCTTTTTGTGCAGTGATCTTGTATGGTCCAAATCTTTGCACTCTCCTCATTGGGGATACCTTCAGATACACATAATCTCCAACTTATAATATAATAGGACTTCTCCTCTTATCTGCATAACTCTTTTGTCTTGATTGAGCGGCTTCTATATGTTGCTGAATGATTTGAACTCGTTCTTCAGCTTCTTTGACAAAGTCAATTCCATAGTATCTTCTTTCACCAGGCTCAATCTAATTTAGAGGGGTCCTACACTTGCGACCATATAAAGCTTCAAATGAAGCCATCTTAATACTCTCTTGATAACTATTATTGTAGGAGAATTCCACCAAAGGTAACCAGTCTTCCCATGAACCCTTGGAAGAAATCACACATGCTCTCAACATATCTTCCAGGATCTGATTCACACATTCAGTTTGACCTGTGGTCTGGGGGTGATAAGCAGAGCTACGAATCAATGTGGTACCCAAGTACTTATGCAGATGTTCCTAAAAATGATTAACAAATTGGGACCCTCGATCTGATACAATACTCTTAGGTACACCATGCAATCTGACAATTTGTTCCATGTACAGCTTTGCATATTGATGAGGTCGATACTGGACATTAATAGGAATAAAATGTGCAGACTTGGTGAGACGATCAACAATTACCCATATTGAATCATAACCTTTTTGGGTCTTTGGAAGTCCAACAATGAAATCCATACTAATGTCATCCCATTTCCAACTTGGAATAGACACTGGCTGAAGTAAACCTGCTGGTTTCATATGAATGGCCTTCACTCGGCAACAGTTATCACATCTTGCCACATATGCCGCAATTTCTTTCTTCATTTTTGTCCACCAAAATCTAGTCTTCAATTCTTGATACATCTTGCTGCTACCCGGGTGAATGGATAGCTTGGACGAATGAGCTTCCTCTAGGATTTGGTTCCTCAACTCCCTATCTTTCGGCACTACAAGCCGATCTTTAAACCATAGAACATCATTCTCATCTAACCGAAAATGCTTACTTTCTTCTTCTTTCATTTTTCTCTTGATGTGGAATATACCAACATCGGTCTTTTGCAGCTCAATGATCCTTGACTCTATAGAACAACTAACTGTGATATTGTGTAGGACCGCCGGATGCAATAAGTTGAAACCATCTTCCAACAAAGAATTACCATGATACTTCCAACTTAAGGCATCGGCAACTACATTGGCTTTACCCGGATGATAATGCACTTCTAGGTTGTAGTCCTCGATCAATTCTAGCCATCTTCGTTGCCTCATGTTCAACTCAGGTTGAGTGAAAATGTACTTCAGGCTCTTGTGATCAGTGTAGATATGGCAAACATTACCAAGCAAGTAATGTCTCCAAATCTTCAAGGCATGGACAACTACTGCAAGCTCTAAATCATGTGTTGGATAGTTGACTTCATGCTTTCTCAATTGGCGCGAGGCATAAGCAATGACTCGGCCCTCCTGCATCAAAACACACCCTAAACCGGTTCCTGAGGCATCACAAAATACATCAAACGGCTTCTCAATATCAGGCTGTGCCAACACAGAAGCAGTAGTCAGCAACGTCCGCAAAGTGTGAAAAGCCGCTTCACACTCTGGTGTCCAAACAAACTTCTCATCCTTCTGAAGTAACCTGGTCATAGGCTTGGATATCTTAGAGAAATCCAGGATAAACCGACGGTAATATCCAGCTAGACCAAGAAAACTTCGGACTTCATGAACTGAGGTTGGGGCTTTCCAATCCATCACTTCTTGCACTTTGGATGGGTCTACAGAAATTCCATTTTCTGATAAGACGTGACCTAGGAAAGGTACCTTCTTCAACCAAAACTCACATTTACTAAACTTTGCATACAACTTATGATCTCTTAGTCTCGATAATACCACTCTCAAGTGCTCTTCATGTTCTTCTGCCGTCTTAGAATAAATCAAGATATCATCGATGAACACAACCACAAACTTGTCAAGTTCAGGCATGAACACCGAGTTCATCAAATACATAAAGTAGGCAGGAGCATTGGTCAATCCAAAGGACATGACTAAATACTCATAAAAGCCATACCTAGTGGAAAAAGCCGTCTTAGGTACGTCTTCTGGCCTAATCTTGATTTGGTAATAACCTGACCTCAAATCAATCTTAGAGAACACTTTTGCTTTCGACAATTGATCAAACAAGATATCAATGCGAGGCAAAGGATACTTGTTCTTGATAGTAACAGCATTGAGTGGGCGATAATCCACACACATTCGCAAAGACTTGTCCTTCTTTTTCACGAATATGGCAGGACAACCCCAAGGTGATGAACTGGGGCGAATGAGACCCTTCTCTAAAAGTTCATGCAATTGAATCTTCAATTCTGCTAACTCATTGGGAGGCATTCTATAAGGTCTTCGGGAAATAGGTACGGTACCAGGCAACAATTCTATCTTGAACTCTATTTCTCTGTCCTGTGGTAATCCTGGCAATTCCTCAGGAAAGACATCCGGAAATTCACATACTACCGGAATATCAGCAAGGGCCATAGGCTGGATAGCATTGGCCACATTATGGAGATCAAACTCCCGAGGAAGGGGTACTAGAAAAGCCTCATTATTCTTGGGATCCCTCAACATAACAGTTCTAGTCGAGGTATCAATAAGAACACCATGGTTCTTCATCCAATTCATCACCAAGATCACATCAATACCTAATCCCGGTAATATCACTAGGTTTGCAGTATACTCCCGTTCACTTATTTGGATGCGTACACCTCTAACTATCTGGTTGGTAGAAATGTTGCTCCCAGCAGCACTTATGCAATAACCACCCTTTTCTACTACAACTATTTTCTGGTCATACTTGGATGCAAATATCGGACTCATGAAAGAATGCGAAGCTCCCGAATCAAATAAAACAACTGCAGGATGATGATTCATGAGAAACATACCAGCCGTGACCACTTCACCAGAGGGAATCTCTTCCATGGTGGTATAGTGCACATGTCCCTGACGTCCACTGGAATTGCTCTGCTTCTGGTTGTTGTTCTTCCTGGGATATGGACAATTTCTTGACCAATGGCCAGTCTTGTTGCAGTTCCAACATGGCATACCATTAGGTGGAACATTGGAGCTACTCTGTCCAGTGCTACCCTTAGGTAGAGCAACAGAATAAGCCTTGTGGTATACTTGCTGGTTCTGACTTGGCTGTGCCTTCTTCTAGGGTGGTCTAAACTTTGGAGTGGGAGGGCAGAACTGGGGTCTTGCATTGGTAGGAGCTTTGGACTGAGATACTCCTACTTCAAAAGCTCGCTTACGATTCTTGGACGCTGTATAGATGTTGTTCTGGTTCTCTTGGGTTAGTGCATCACTAACAAACTCATTGAAGGTAACACATTTGTTGTTAGCGAGCATCTTCATCAGCTTCGGGCTAAGGCCCCGCTTGAAACTAGCAATTTTCTTTGCATCTGTATCCACAAACTCTATAGCATACCTTGATAATTTGTTAAAGGCATGCAGATACTCTATCAAACCCTTAGTTCCCTGTGTCAGCCTCATGAATTCCGTATGCTTCATGCTCATCAGACCTAGGGGAATATAATGCCCCCTAAATGCAACCTTGAACTGATTCCATGTAATTTGAGCATCTCCAGGCAAAGTAGATCAATGGTGACTCCACCATATGCCTGCCGGCCCATGCAACTGGTACGATGCATACTCGGTCTTTAAGTGCTCGGTGAGCCTCAAAAGATGGAACTTCTGTTCAATAGTATTCAACCACTCATCTGACTGCAGTGGTTCTTCTGCTTCCTTAAAGACAGGAGGCTTGGTGTCAAGAAAGTCCTTAAAAGTACTGAACTGGTTAGGTTAAGGTCCCTGATGCTGATCTCTCCCATGTCCTTGTCCAGCATTCTGCGCGAGACCGCGCAGCACTTCACCCATAGCACGTTGAGTCTCCATGAGCTGAGCCATCATCTCAGCTGGGGTAGGATGCGGTGGTGGGGGAAGATCCTCGTGACCATTGCCACGGCCATCGTTACCACCCGCATCATCACCAAAAATTCCCCTATGAGTGCGCGTCATCTGCGAAGTTGCAACAACAAGTGATTATGGGAGGATGCCCAAAGATTGTAGAAGAATTGCAAAAATTATGCCATACTGTAATTACTGGAGAGAATCATAAATTCATACAATAACACAGAGGCACAACAATCCAATTCCACAACCTACATCACCAAATGATCACTTATCGTGCCCGCAACACGTTCCCTACATGCCAAATTTTTGATTAAGCACAACTTGAATTCCATTAAACAGTGCAATTGCCCTAAGTAGTACGTGCATAGTTCCAATAACCATCACAAGGGTACATCATGAAAATGAGACCTACATACTAATTCGTTACTACTTCAGCTAAGCTACTCCTATCTCTTCCATCCCTGTCTCTGACTAAAGCATTACCACTTGGCTGGTTCCAAGTAGTCTGTGAGACATCCACACGGGGAAAAGATCCAACTGGTCCATTCACTTAGTCCTCAACCACAGCAGGAGCAAGACAGTTCTTGCAGTAGCCATGAAACATAACGTTATCTGCAACAAAGGGAATAAAACCCTAAGTACGAGAAGATACTCAACGAGACTTACCCGTCCAACTAAAATACTAAGACACCAAGGAGTATGCAAGGCTTTATAAGTAGAGCTGGTAGACATTATTTGCAGAAAAAGCATAAGTTATCCAACATCTCTTTAATTGGAAATCACTAGTTATTAATCCTGTCTCATACTAGATTAGCAACTATCCTATGTCAAACATGTTGATACCATTAATTCATCACAATAATAACCATATCCAGTTGAGTTCTTGCATAATCTCATAACCATCATTTTCATCCTTTCCATAACTTACTACGATGAAAGGAACTCAAGTCAAGTTCTCACTATCCGGGAGAGACGGCGATTCGAATCGATTCCTACCCAGCTAGGGAAATATTCCTAACACACACCTAGGCATGCCTCGCAAAGGTAGCCTTAGGTCACCTTTGGTACAAATCAGGAACCAAATTCGCGGGTACGACCAGCGCCGCACAATCAGAGAACCATTCTGCCAAGGGTGATCGGGACTCTAACCCGCCTTTGGGCTTACGCCAATGGCTCTCCGCACATCCATACTACCATCCAGAGTGCGCACTTGAACTGCTCGTGGTCCCGGCCTGAGATGAGCTACTCGGCTTCGCGGTCGGAATGACTTATCCAACCAACTATGTGAGAGGCTGCGTTCAACATGACAAGATGACCTCCAACGTCCGGTCCTTAAACGACACAGGTGGAGTCACTATAGTACCACATATAAGACTCCACCCGGTCTCCATTTATTCAACAATACCAGGTTATGTTCCACGATAGCACAATATAGCCAACCGTGATTAAGTTATCACCTATAGCTCGCAGGTGACAGGGAATCACCCGACTTCTACCGGTCTAAGCAGAGCTAAGCATGATAAACGTTCCTGGACTTAATTAGGATTCATGGTAGATATATCTGGTCAAGGAATGGTAGTATGCAGCAAGTGTTTACAAACAACTCCTGTCACGTAATGCAGCAATACGAATAACTTTAAGTGACATTAATAAAATAGGGAGACTTATAATGCTCCGGGGCTTGCCTTTCACAAACGTCGAAGGCTAGTGATCGGGGCACTCGGGAAGGTGATCAGCTTCAGGCTCTCCTTCTCTGGAAACCTCCAGGTGTTGAACTTCCTGATTCTCCTCCTACGGCTCAGCGTCGAGTTCCACAAGTGTGATCCCCTCGGTTGCACCTACTGCATGCATATGCATAAATAAGTACCATGAATGCATAAGATGGATCACGGAGGATGTGATAACAGGATGTACATGCTATGATAATGATGTTAAGTAGAAAAATGATAACAATGCTAACTCCCTACTAATTGAGTAGGTGCATATCTCTTCGCAATCTACTTACCAATTTTACACCATGCCATGTCTAAACTACATACGGCAGTTACATGTTTACATCATAACTGAAGTTATACTTATCCAAATGCTTTGATGTTAGACTTTCTGGAAAGCTTATAAAATTGCCTACAACTCTTATTTAATCACCAAAAGCCGAATCACAATCTATCATAGTAACGAATTAGTATGTAGGTCTCATTTTCATGATGTACCCTTGTGATGGTTATTGGAACTATGCACGTACTACTTGGGGCAATTGCACTGTTTAATGGAATTCAAGTTGTGCTTAATCAAAAATTTGGCATGTAGGGAACGCGTTGCGGGCACGATAAGTGATCATTTGGTGATGTAGGTTGTGGAATTGGATTGTTGTGCCTCTGTGTTATTGTATGAATTTATGATTCTCTCCAGTAATTACAGTATGGCATAATTTTTGCAATTCTTCTGCAATCTTTGGGCATCCTCCCATAATCACTTGTTGTTGCAACTTCGCAGATGACGCACACTCGTAGGGGGATTTTTGGTGATGATGCGGGTGGTAACGATGGCCGTGGCAATGGTCACGAGGATCTTCCCCCACCACCGCATCCTACCCTAGCTGAGATGATGGCTCAGCTCATGGAGACTCAACGTGCTATGGGTGAAGTGCTGCGCGGTCTCACGTAGAATGCTGGACAAGGACATGGGAGAGATCAGCATCAGGGACCTGAACCTAACCAGTTCAGTACTTTTAAGGACTTTCTCGACACCAAGCCTCCTGTCTTTAAGGAAGCAGAAGAACCACTGCAGTCAGATGAGTGGTTGAATACTATTGAACAGAAGTTCCGTCTTTTGAGGCTCACCGAGCACTTAAAGACCGAGTATGCATCGCACCAGTTGCATGGGCCGGCAGGCATATGGTGGAGTCATCATTGATCCACTTTGCCTGGAGATGCTCAAATTACATGGAATCAGTTCAAGGTTGCATTTAGGGGGCATTATATTCCCCCAGGTCTGATGAGCCCATTTCCCCTGATTAATTAAATAAATTAAGAAAAGCATTAAAAGAAATGATTTGGTGGTGAACACCCTACTTTCTAGTATTATTTTGATATGTGCGATGAGTTAGTAAAGTTGGTCTTGTCCAATTATATGTTTGAAACGTAAGTTAATAATTATTTTCTCACGTTATGTAATTCTGGACAGCAAAGCATAGATTTACTATTTTGGCTATGATAGATTGTGATTCGGCTTTTGGTGATTAAATAAGAGTTGTAGGCAATTTTATAAGCTTTCCAGAAAGTCTAACATCAAAGCATTTGGATAAGTATAACTTCAGTTATGATATAAACATGTAACTGCCGTATGTAGTTTAGACATGGCATGGTGTGAAATTGGTAAGTAGACTGAGAAGAGATATGCACCTATGTACTGAAACAATGAAAAACACATGAAATGTTACAAATGTTTCATAGCCATGTTTCACATGTTTCATGATCTTGTTGCATAGTATTAACTAACTTTGTTTCACTAAAGTGAGTAGCACATGTTGCACTTAAGTGTTGCACACTTTTCATTTTATAAAGGAAACAACACACATGAAACATAACGATGCGTTGCAATGTTTCAAAAAAACATGTTTCATATGATATAAGCTTGTGAATGAATGAATGATGCTCATGATCATGAATGCTCAAAGATGATTGTGATCATGGAATGTCAAGGTTAAGTGCATGCTTAACACCGAGGGTGTTACAGTTACTCATTTGGTTTAGCTATTGCAGTAGCATGTATACTGGTTTGGCCCATGCAAACAGACCAAACTCAGCAAGACAAAACATGCCATAGCTATCCATCACATCTGTTGATTAGAATTCGCCTTGGGAGCAATTTACTGGAACAGAATTCACCTTGGGAGCAATTTACTGGAAGGAAATCAAATATCAATGTTCACCCTGCAGCAGCAGGTTGTCAGGGCCTGCTGGCTCTCCAGTTCTGAAAACAATCTGCATGAATTATTTTTATAGATATATAATTCCCTGATAGGCAAGTGATGGAGAAGAAAAGAATGTAGATTAATGTTGAAGCATGTATCATTGAAACATGGAGTTACAGGAACAAGAAATATAGTATATAACTACTGCTCAAAAGATATCGTATGTTCAGCAAAGTCTATGTATATTGTTGTGCAGATTTAACGAACTCCATTTGAAGCATGTATCTTTTCGTCTCATTCCAACAGCTCACTGATTACCTAGTACCATTTACTTGCCAAAACACATCAAGAATAAGCCCATTTCGCTTCTACTCCGTATAAATTTTATGACCCACCCTAAAAAGGAAAAGCTCTATTTTTAACCAAGCCTAGTGGAGGGTAAATCCATAGACCTAGAAGAGCACCAGCCTCACCAGCAGGATGAGCTCCATAGCTGGGACGCCGCCTCCTCATCCCCTTCCATATCCCCACCCAGGTGATAGAGGCGACGTTCCATGCCGACCACATCAACTGCCACACTCAATCTCCACAACGAGCTGTTGTGGGTGAGGTCACTGGCGAGGAGGTCGTCGCCCCAGATCCCCACCACCACCACCACACCCACCCACCCAAATGCAGAGGAATAGGCTTCCATTAAGATTGCATGAGTTTGCAACAGTTAGCCCCATAATCTTGATTTTGTAGGGTGTTAGCCTATCATGTTGGTTTTCCTTAGGTAAGCTTGTGAACAAAAAGAAAGGATAGCTTTTCGTTTGTTATTGACCATTTAGTTAGCAGTTGGCGTCTCTTCTCTCAGATCAACTAAAATAACAGAGGAAAAAAACATTGCATGGACAGAACCGATCGATCGTAAGAGAACTGTTGCACCAATCTACAAGTGCCATCTTGAAAGAGAAACATCAATGGAGGTTTCAAACTGGTAAACCCTGAAACAACACAAGAAAATGTTTTTAGCCACACATAAAGGAAGACTATTTGGCTGAAAAAAGATGTAAGCAAAATGTCTCTAGTCCTTACTGAGTTACCCCCTAGTTACTAGGTCTTTTATATAATGACAGAACTTTGGCAAAAATGATAAGATCTGAGGTCCAATATAATGGCTAAATTTAGCAAGCTTTCCAAAAGCAAGAGTATCATGCTTCAACTATTATTAAAACATAGGACAATAGGCATCTTCATACATAATATCACACTTGAGCAAAACGATAAGGTAACACATCAATAACTTGCATATGGGAGGGGGGGACGAAAACTCATAAATCAGTCAAGTAGCACAACTCTTCCCAGCGGGAAAAAAGGTATTTATTGATTTCTTTATGTAGCTCAGAAGACAATGCATTACATGAACCAGTGACAATCAAGCAGGGGATTCATGAGGCATAGCATATCACAACAAACCAAAGAGCTTCTACATCCAGAATGCAATAGGACCAAAGTGATCTCTATGCCTAGACACTATAAAGGAGCGTGTGGACTGGTGGTGATCTGTGGTTTGAAGCTCTCCCTTTTGATTGTACTTGAGGCCAAATATGGTCAAATGGAGAATATAACCATCACAGTCTCCCAAGGCTCGACCCTCCTCCACTTCCTCACGTCTCACACATTGGACAAGGCAGAATCTGTTTGTGCCCATAGAGGTGAGAGAGGCCCACATGTACCTCTGCCGGTCCTTGAAGAATAACTTCTCCTTTGTCATCTGCCAATCCGGAGCAGAGTTGAGGCACTCGGGGGAGACAACTTTGCAGGAACAAATGTAGCCATCCCAGCAAAGGCCAACCCACGAGTTGGTCTCGCTGTCAAAGTGAGCTTGGGCAACGAATGGCAACGCCCACTCGCCATGCCACCTCCAAGCAGAATCCTTGGTGTTGAATGAGTAGGTGCCCATGCGGCCATTATTCGCCGAGGTCATGAAGATGGTGCATCCGTCCGGGTGCAGCGCATAAGAGTTAACGCGGCTGCAAAATGTTGAAGGCGGCGGTGGCAGAGTCTTCCAAGACCAGCCCTCCGTGGGATGCTCCCAAGACATGGCTTCGAACAAGTGCTGGCCGGCGGAGAAGCGATACGTCAAGGCGTAGATCACCTCACCAACGGCCACAGTGATACCGAAGCCACATAGCATTTTAGGAGGGGCATGAGCGCCGATGGCCAAGACGGCCGTCTCGGAGTCGTAGACGAGGCCGCAGCGCTGGGTCATGAAGGCGAAGATATTGGTTTCTTCGCTAATTTCTGTTAATGGAAGAAAAGACTAGAACATGCAACCATGCTTCATAGTGAATATAAGAAATTTCTAAAAGGCTTTGGTGACTACAAGACTAGATTGTTGCCATCCAAAAGGGTAAGATTATGAGAAAGTCTACAACAATATAGAAGGTAGATATTTAGCTCACTATGATATAGGGTGAAGTGTGGAATGATCTTGAATTAGAATATTTTGTATGGATTGATTTGGATGGTTGCCACTTAGCACCAATCCAATGGTCATGTATCAATATAAATAAAAGCTAAATGCATAATAGTCATTTGTTGTTTAGTGTGAACTTTAACTATTAGGTACTAGAGACAGGCTTTAACAAGCACAAACCGGGGCAAGACGTGTCAAGAAATGAAATGGATTTCAAGTGAAAAAATAAATATGTGATGAATTTGAAATTTTGAATAGATCCTAAGATTGTGCATTTGTGTATAGATTTTGAGAAAAAATAAAAGACCCCATAAAAAATGGATCATAAGAAAAAACAAAGGACACCATCAATTTAAATAGAGAAGTCTTTTATAGTAGACAGATAGATAAAATACGGGAGATTGACTAGATGTCATTGGTGCCTAAGTATAAGCGAAGAAACACAGTGAGTGCCTCAGAGTACGAATAGACATCACACGAGCCGCTGTGTAAAACAAGCAATCAACGCCGATTACGTTCAGCACCCACACCCACACCCCTGAGGTAGCGTAGGGAGTCATCTGGTTGGCCATGGAGCTCGGGAAAGTGACCATATGGTTGGCTATGGAATCAGCACGCACAGCCCCTACCTGGCGCGCCATTGTCGACGAAATCTGGTCAACAATCATCTTTGAGGACGACTTCCTTGGACTCGTGGCCCGATTTCAGCGCAACCTCTTCAGAGCTGGCCTGCTGCCGATCTTTCAGCTGGACATTACCATGGCCTAGCTATGCCGCCATTGTGTAGAGCAGGGCTAATGATACTGCTAACGATACATTTGCTCTTAATCATACTGTTAACGATACTACTGCCCTTGTGTAGAGCAGAGCTAATGATACTGCTTATGACACCTGTACCATATTTCTAGCATTCATTTCTGCTGAAAACCACAGGTTTCTGCTAAAAACCCTGTACCATATTTCTAGCATTCATTTCTGCTGAAAACCACAGGTTTCTGCTAAAAACCTGTGAAACATTGTATTAAGTTATTCATTCAGTGAAACGTCATATTACTTGGGTCTGTCATCAAGTCTTGCTTGCTCAGTCAGATGTATTTTATCAGTTCACTGTTGTATTGCAACTTGGTAATAGTCAGGAGAACCAAATGTTGATGGCACAGAAAATTATCTGATTTTGATGTCTACATGCTCTGAGTGCTAGAAAACATCCAACCAAACCAACATTTAAAAACTTGATACTGATTTGGTTTAGCTATACTGGTTTGGCACATGCAAACAGACTAAACTCAGCAAGACAAAACACCTATTTCTAGCTCCTTGCAGTTTGCGTCATGACTTCATCTTGCGCAGCCACTTGATAGAGTTCTCAAGCTCAGAATACGCCGTCACCTCCGTGAAACTCTTGGTCTGAATCGCATAATCAAACACCTCATACGCGCCGGCAACGCTGCCTGATCGACAAAGCTTCTTGTGATTGCAGAGACCCATGTTCAATTCATGTGCAACAAGGAAAATAGGCTACATCAACAGCAACTGCAGATTACCATAACTGAATCAAAACTGAGACTTCAGACACATGCATTCCTTCAACAAAATGTATTAGTTTTAAGGCAGGTCCTGCCAAGACAGATTCCTATCTGAACCAACATCAGGAATATCTAAACCCTATGCAAGAACCTGGAAGAACAAAATAAAAACAGGACATTGATGTAACAAGAAATTATGAAACAACTAACATTCCGAAGTGTTGACAGCACAGAAAATTATCAATTTTGATGTCTACATGCTCTGAGTGCTAGAACACATCCAACCAAACCAACATCTGAAAACTTGCTACTCATTTGGTTTAGCTTAGCATGTATACTGGTTTGGCCCATGCAAACAGACCAAACTCAGCAAGACAAAACATGCCACACGCGGCCTTGTCGTATGCATACTCTCCTTGCAGTTTGCGTCATGACTTCATCTTGCGCAGCCACTTGAGAGAGTTCTCAAGCTCAGAATACGCCGTCACCTCGGTGAAACTCTTGGTCTGAATCGCATAATCAAACACCTCATACGCGTCGGCGACGCTGCCCGATCGACACAGCGCCCTGACATAGGAGGCGTACGCCAGCGACTCAAGCTTCATCCCAGCCGCTACCATGGACTTGTACACCTCCACGGCCTTGTTCAGCTTCTTGTTCTTGCAGAGACCCATTAGCAGCGTGTTGTAGGTGCGCTCATTGGGCTGGCACCCCTTGGCCTCCATCTCCTCGAGTAGCTTCAGCGCCCCAAGCGCGTCGCCCTGGACGCACATCCCGTTCATGAGCGAGGTGTAGGTGATGACGTCCGGGAGGTGGCCTTCCGCGGCCATGGCGTCGAGGAAAGCCCTGGCCTTGGCGACCATCCCGGCGCGCGCGAGGCCGAAGATGAGCGTGTTGTAGGTGACGAGGTCGGGGTCGACGCCGTCGCTCCTCATCTGCCGGAACACGCGGAGGACGGCCCCGGGGTCGTCCGCCGCGACGTGCGCCTTCATGAGGGCGTTGTAGAGGTGCGCGTCGGCGCGGACGCCGTGGTCCCTGAGCACCGGGAGGACGCTGGAGATCTCGCGCGGCCCGCCGCGGTGGCACACGGCGTCGGCGAGCGCGAGCAGCGCCCCGCGCGGCGCCGGGTTGGGGCGCGGGGCGCCGTCGTCCTCGCCGGTGGGGTGGAGCTTGTCGAGGAGGCCCCGCGCGGCGAAGACGGAGCGGGTGGTGGCGAGGCGGCGGAGGAGGAGCGCGAGGGAGTGCGTCGGCAGCGGCACATCCGGCGGCGCGGAGAGGGCCAGGGCGGCCGCCGCGTCCACGTCCGCGTCCGCCGCCGCGCGGATGGCGGCCGCGAGGTCAGCCGGCGTACGGATGGGCTTCCGCTCCTCCTGCACGGCCGGGGCGGCGGCGTCGGCGGGGGGCAGGGCTGTGGATCTTTTGGAGGTTCCGTGGGGCTTCTTGCGGAGTTTGGCAGGATTGGCGGGTGGACGCGCGGGGGGAGGAGCAGGCGGCGCCGGCGGCGTGGAGGGAGAAGCGACGTGGGGTCTGGGTTTTGGTTTGGGGATGAGGGCGAGGGGGAGCTTGGCGGCGTGCCACGCCTTCCCCATCCTGCGCGTCCCCTTGACCCCTTCCAGGGGGCCGGGCAACGGCGGCGGCGAGGGCGGGAGAGAGGGGTTGGATTTGGGCGGCGGCGAAGAGGAGCGGAGGAGCCGGCGCCGCAGCGTGGAATGGTGGACAAGGCGAGCTGTGTTGAACTCCCCAGGTGGGCTGCGTCTGGAGCGATGTAGTTTCGGCCCAAGAAACTTGGAGACATGGGCTCGCTCGTTTGTCAGAAATGCTGGGCCGTGACGGAGCTCCTTCTCTTGGGTTCAGTTTCAGGATTTTGGAACATGCTCGAGAATTTTGGTTGGGCACAAGCACAAAAATGAGGTGACATTCTCAAACCATTTATCTTTAGCGTGTAGGTGCTCGGCAAAGTTTGTGGGCACCAAGTGAGTAACCCACGAACCTATGTGTAAATTAATAAGGTATCGTTTAGCCAAGCTCCTTTTCGGCTATGGCTCCGACTTTCTGGCTCTGACGGCTCCGTTTGTTTCGTATAGGGGGAAAAAAATAGAAGTTAGAGCTGTTTTGCTCGGTGCTACAATGCAGCAACATACATGATGATCTTGGAGCCAGAGTCGAATTATGTGGAGCCCTACCAAAAGCATCCTAAATTATGTGGGCAACACGCATAGTTAAGCCCATAAGTGGGCTTGTATTCATAGCCGCCTAGCCCTAGATCAAATTTCTTTAAGTAAAAAGATATATCGTAATACCTAAATTCCAAATAAATACATCACTAGTACAAACATATTTAGAAAAAAATTACAATGGATAAAGCAATTATTAAAAGACTTGTTTTGGTTTTCTCGCTTTGAATTGTTGGGTGAGATTACAACCTATTTGGTGCGGCTCGTACACTGGCTCTTTATGTTATGTGGAGTCATACCAAACAATATGGCCCCGCGGATAGTGTTTTTACTCTATCGTGCATGGAGCCAAAGTTTGTTTTAGTACGTGAAGCCAAAGCATCAAAATGTAGCTTCGACTGTAGGCAGGGGCGGATCCACGGGGGCTAGGGGGCTACAGCCAGTGGCGGGCCCAAAGGGTAGTCCAGGTAGGCCCAGGACTACCCTGGAATCTGGCCCAAAGTTTATTTAGTACTCAGTATTTTCAATCTTTTAGTCTATAGAAAGTCTGGCCCAATAAAAAACTGAAAGAAGCCCACGTTAGCGAGCATCAGGTATCTCCCGTCTGCCTCCTGAGCCCCTACACGAGGCCGTGAGACCTGCCCCGCCCCCGAGGCCGCGACACTTGCGAGTGCCGCCGCCCCTGACTCGGTGACTCCCCGAGCGCCGAGGCCGAGCCGCACGAGGCCCGAGCGTTGCCACCCCGCGGGGCGCCATCCCGCCTGGTCCTGGCGCTGGTCGCCGTCTCTCCGAGCCCGTGCGGCACCCCCGCTGCGGCACCCCGTGTGGCTGAGGTGTCGAGCAGGGCAGCAAGCTACGTGCCACCGAAGCCAGCCGCCAAGTGCGCCAGGCTGCTGCTCTGGCTCTGCAGCGCGCCAGCGCCAGCGCCCCTGGACGGTGAGTGTGCTTTTGAAGTTCTGAGCTCACCCAAATCTCATACCCTTGGGTTTGGACAGTGAGCACTGGAATGTAAATTTGGTTAGGGATTTGTTCTTGTGAATGAAATCAGAGCATAGAATTCATTGAATTAAATTTCTTGTCATTTTTCTAAAGGCTTAGGGATTGTAGATCTATCATCTGTGAGCCTAGAATGGAATGGAAATTGTTGTAATTTTTCAGGAAGTTGAGGCATGAAGAAATCAAATATAGCATTTCTTTTTTCAGAAGCACGAGGCAAAAAAAGTTGCAACTTGTGCTCCACCAACTCCAGCTGTTGATGAAGAGTTGTCTATTCCTGTTGTAGAAGATCCTCTAATTGTAAGTGATGAAAGTGCTATCGTAGTTGTGGATGAAGGGACAGAAACACCTAGAGTAACAGATACAGCCACAGATCCTACTAGAGATAATGGGTCAGATGAAGTTGAAGAAGAGGAGGAAGAACCGCCTCCGGCTGCTGATGTTGATTCCCTTGAGCATGACTCGGGCCTAAGGAGTCCTATTTCAACCTTTGATAGGAATGAACAAGATTCTATCAGAAGAAGGTACATTTTAAAAGGCATGATGAAACTGAAGAATCTAACAACAGAGGGAACTTCCTTGAACTCTTGAATTGGCTTGTAGGAAATAATGAAGAGGTGCACAAAGTGGTTCTGAAAAATGCCCCAGGTAATTGCATTTTGACCTCCCCTCGCATACAAAAGCAAATTATTAGATGTTGCTCTGAGGAAACCACTAGATACATACTTGAAGAACTTGGGGATGACTACTATGCAATTCTAGCTGATGAATGTAGTTGTATATCACATAAAGAACAACTGGTTGTTTGTTTGCATTATGTTGATAAACGTGGAAGTGTTTGTGAAAGGTTCCTTGGAGTAGTTCATGTTCCTGGCACCACTTCTTTGGAACTTAAAATAGCTATTCAATCTTTACTCGCTAGTCATCACTTGAGTCTTAGTTCTTGTCGTGGACAAGGATATGATGGGGCTAGTAACATGAAAGGAGAGGTTGAGGGGCTGAAAACACTGATAATGAAAGAGTCTCCTTCTGCTTATTATGTGCATTGTTTTGCACATCAACTCCAATTAGTGCTTGTTGCTGTTGCCAAGGGAGATGTTGGGGCTAGTACTTTTTTTTTGCTCAAGTTTAACGCTTGCTGAATATTGTTGGAGTTTCTTGCAAACGCCATGATATGCTTCGAGATGTTAGAGCATAAAAATTGAAGAAAGCACTTGAATTGGGTGAAATAGGAAGTGGAAGTGGGTTAAATCAAGAGATGGGATTGGCTAGGCCTAGTGATACTAGGTGGGGTTCTCATTATAGAACTGTTTTGCATATCATTGACATGTATTCTACCATTCGGGAAGTACTCGTAACTCTTGAAAAGGATCCCACACAAAGAGATGATTGGCCAAACATACATGCTATGGTTCTGACTTTAGAGTCATTTGAGTTTGTTTTCAATGCCCACTTGATACTTGTGATTCTTGGGTACACAAATGAGTTGTCTCAATCTTTGCAAAAGAGAGACCAAGATATTGTTAATGCAATGACACTTGTTGGTGCGGCAAAGAGAAGGTTCCAACAATTGAGGTCTGATGGGTGGGAAGGTTTCTTAGAAAAGGTTAAATCATTTTGCATCAAATATTCTATTGATGTTCCTGCAATGGATAGCAAATATGAGCCTCATGGAAGATCCCATCGCTTTTATCCTGTACAAACAATTGATGATCACTATAGAAGAGAAGTGTATATTGGTATTATTGATAGAATTCATCAAGAGCTTGAGAATCGGTTTGATGAGGTTAGTAGGGAGTTGCTTATTTGTATGTCAGCATTGAATTCCTCCAATTCATTTGTCTCATTTGATGCTCAAAAGATCCTTAAGCTTGCAACTTTTTATCCCAAAGATTTTCCAAGTTCTGCTTTAATAACACTTGAAATTCAACTTGGCACATATATTGAAGATGTGAGAATGGATGATAGATTTGAAGGACTAAACAACCTCGGTGAGCTCTCTAACAAGCTTGTTGACACTAAGAAACATGAATTTTATGGTTTGGTGTTGTCGGTGCAGAAAGTGACCAACAAGTAAATATTTGTAGTTTTGCCATACGTTGTGATTAGAGGTGGCCTAGCACTCAATGACACACAGTTTATACTGGTTCAGGCAACATGCCCTACATCCAATTTGAGTCGATCGGTGACTTTATTCCTGAGCCCAGGTGCTCGAAGTTTGTAGTGGGGTTACAAACGAGAAGGAGAAAGATGGGGGGTACAAGAGGTCCGGTCGGACTCTGGTCAGAGGGACCGAAAGCGACAGGAGCTCCGCTGTGTGCTAAGTGTTCGAGCGTGTGCTCGTGGTTTGAACCGGGTGGTTCCGCTGTTGTGTACTAGTGAACTTGATCGATCTGAATGAATCTAGAGAGTCTATCTATTGGAAGAGAGTGCATCCCCTTTTATAGATGAAGGGGATGGCCTTACAAGTGAGAGGGAGGGAGTACGTTCGTAGCTAAGTCTTGCTCCCCACGCCGGCGGGTACAAGACGATGGTAGGCGCCCACAACACTGTTGGATGTCAGATGCACATGGGAGGTGGTGTTGTCTTCTTTGGGTGTGGCAGACGTCGGCGCCTGTTACACTGTTGATTCCTAGAGGCACGTAAGGGGTTTTACCATGTTCTCCTAGTACGGTAAATGTCAGCGCCCACAACACTATCGATGCCCAGAGGCATGTGAGGGGAGCCTTACCGTATGGGAGTTAATGGCGCCCACAACACTGTAGGGGAAATAGTCAGCGCCCGCAACACTGCTTGGGTTCTGACATGCCTGGAAGGTTGCAGGACGCCCCTCTGACATGCCCTGTCGGTACTGTAGGTGTACAAGGTTTGGTCCTCGGTACTACGGTTTGACTCAAGTGCCTTACTTTCTCCATCCGTTTCCTGGTCCTTACCGAGCGGGCGTCCCCAGACGGTTGGTCTTAGTCGACTTTGATTGCGCTGGTTGGAGAGGAGCAGTGAGCAGGGGTCTAGCACATCCTCGGCCGGAGATGCAGGTCAGAGTCGGAAGCGGTGTTTTGGCCAGGCCTTCCGGCCGGAGAGGGCGTCCGGAGGTGGGCTCGAGACCGAAGCGAGCACTCTGGTCGGAGAGGTAGGACGGAGTCGGAAGCAGGTGCTGCTCCTCCTCGTCTAGGCCTTTCGGTTGAAGATTTGGATCGCCCTTCTGGTCCTATCGTTTAGTTACTTGGGCCGGCCCATGAGTTGTGCGTTGTTTGCAACATTGTCTGCTTGGGCCGAGCTTTTGTTGGGAAGCCGGTCCATGAGGGATCCCGGGTTCATGAACCCGATAGGTGCCCCCAAGCCCCCGGGCGATTCAGGTAGAATCGTCTGGGGGATTTTTGTTTTGACGGCGGGTGCGCGCGAGCGCACCCGCGAGTGTAGCCCCCGAGCCCCCGGGCGATTCGGCTAGAATTGTCTGGGGTTTTTTCGTGTTGCTAGTGGGGGAGGTTTTGTTTCATCGGCGTGTGTTCGTGTTTTAGTCAAGATGGAGTCGTTTAACTAAGGCGTCATTGCGCTACCGAGGTGTTTAGTTTAGGGATCGGATGAGACGGAGGTCGTGGATCCTGGCATCGGTGTGCGCTGTGGGATCGGGCGAGTTTGGAGTCATGGATCCTGGCGTCGGTGCGCGCCGTGGATCGGGTGAGTTAGTTTGGGGATCAAACGAGACAGAGCTCATGAATCCTGGCGTCGGTGCGCGCCGTGGGATCGGGGCGAGTTTGGAGTCGTGGATCCTGGCGTCGGTGCGTGCCGTGGATCGGGTGAGTTAGTTTAGGGATCAAACGAGTCGAAGCTCGCGAATCCTGGCATCGGTGCGCGCCGCGGGATCAGGCGAGTCGAAGTCATGGATCCTGATGGGGCGAGTTTGGGGTCGTAGACCCAGGCATTTGGCGTGCAGTCATAGCCGAGGGATGGGGCGAGTTTGAGGTCGCAGACCCAGGCGTTTGGTGCGTAGTCGAAGCGTAGCCGAGCGATGGGGCGAGTTTGGGGTCGTAGACCCAGGCATTTGGTGTGTCTTGAGCCCCCGAGCCCCGTTGGGTTTGGGGTCGGTTTTGAGTTTTGTGCGTTACCCCGTCCTCGGTTTCTCACAACCGAAGGGGCTGAGTTTTGTCGCTTGCCTCGATCGCTCGGGCTTGAGTGACGCACTCGGTGAGCTCGCTAACGGGTATGATCGAGTGGAATCTAGGTCTGTCGTTTGTGACAGGGTCGGCATAGCCCTCTTGTGACATTCCACTGCTCCTTTACCTGCAACCCGGTAGATGCCTGGGTCATTCCGGAGACTGACTCGGGTGGCCTACTGCCCTCCCCTCGATAGAGATTTTGTGGGCTTGGCGAGAGGTTTAGGATCGAACGAGAAGGTTGAGATGACCCGGTCTGCTTCGGGGCAGACTAGGCTAGGGCCGCACGGGGCTCATCTGCATTTTCTCTCCTGGCTCTGTTTGACACAAGGCGGCCTCGAGCCCTTCGTGGGCCGGCCTTCGAACCCCAGACGGTCGTTGCTCATGTTTGAATGAAGCAACTGCCGCTTTGTGACGCAACACAGAGCGTTGTGATGCGTTTAGCCGCATGTGCTATGCTTTAGTTCCCAAGCCCCCAGGCGATTTAGGGACGAATTGTTCGGGGGGCACGGGCATATGGAATGAATGCGTGTATGAACGTATGAAATGAATACAAAGAAATAGTGGGGGTCGGTAGTGTTACCTTGATGACTCGAGTGACGGGGTTTGAAGAGCTCCAATCGAAAATGTCCGACCGGGACCCGTGCTCGTCGTTCGTGACGAAGTCGACATGGCCTACATGGGGCATCCCTTTGCTCCTTACCTGTCTCTCGGTGTTTTCTTGAGACATTCGATCGACTTAGGAAGTCTGATGGTCTCTCCTGGCGGAGATCCTATTGTTTGGGTATTTTTAAGTATAGCCTGGGAAGGCAGAGGGCCGCCTACGAGTGGTGGCGCTTTGGTTCCTGCGTCCGGCGTGCGGTAGTGGTGGGCCATACCTAGGCCACATCTTGTTCCGTCGGTCAGTATGCGTCCCATCGGTCAGGGCGCATCCCATCGTTTCTCATCTGTATTGAATGGGGGAAGGGAGAGAGTTTTTCGCTTTGATCCTTTGCCCTTCTTTAGCTGTCGTGTTTCCTCCTTAAATAGGGGAAGGGAGAGGGCTTCCCGTCGTAGTCCTTTGCCTATTCTCCAACTATTGCCTCTCCTTCTTCTTCCTCCTCACCGAGAGTGCCTGTATTCCATGGTGGTTCCTAAGTGAGAGAGAGGGCAAGCGAGGGGAGGACTTACAGATCCGTTCATGAATCTAGAGCGCAATGTCGAGCTGGAGGCTGCCTGAGGCGGTGCTGGTTGTCTTTGCCTGAGAAGGGGTGGCTTTCGTCGAAGGAGGTGCTGCGCTGGGCTCGTCTGCGAGGCATTTTTTGGGATGGAGCCGTGCGTGGATTCTTTTCAGTGGATCTTCCCCGGGCGAGCTTTGTCGGAGGGGAAGTTGCTCAGGACCATGCCGGTGGAGTGTCCTGCGCCTGCAGCTGCTTAGGTTGGCCAGTTCATAAAGTTTGATGAGAGATCCTCCATCCATGGTGGCCATACCTTGGTGGCAGTGTCCCTGCCCAAGAGCTGCCTCGACTGTATGAGAAGGTTAGGAGCTCCATGCTCTTCTGCTGAGCATCTATGGGTGCGACGCCCTTGAGGTACCCGTTGCACTCACCGAAGTCGAGGGAGCGGAACCGGGCACGTGCCGTGGCCTTACTTTTGGCACCAGATGATGTCGCCGAGTGGCTGTAGTAGCATTTAGAGTAGAAGTGGTCAACAAATGTAATCGTTAAGTTCGTGGGGGAGCCCCCGTGCGAATAGTTTTTGTATCAATGAATACATCAGTTCTATTTTTTGTGATAGAATCACTATCCATTCCCTGTTTTTTATCCTAGCATAGCTTTGTTTTTATTCTTTCTTTTTTCGTACCTGCCCGTTCGTTCCATAGGCTGTAGCTTTTAAGAGCCTAGGCATGGCCCGTGGGGCTCGGCTGCTCGTCACCATAGGTCGTGGCGGGGTGCATTCGGTTGGGAGCAAGAACAAAGTTACCTAGAGTAATCAAAGGAATGGATTGCCCTTTTGTTTGGGTAAAAAGTTTATCATGTGATAGTAAAAAGGAGAGGTAAACCCTCATGGAGCCCCCGAGCGACCCGGGCTGAAAATGTTCGGGCTAGGGTGCTTTACAGGAGCAAGTGTTGACTAAAAAGTGGTAAGACCAAATTTAGGGGGAAAACAACGTAGCTGTTCAATGTTCCAAGTGTTGGTGAGAACGTTGCCGTTGTTGTCTTCCAGTCGGTAGGCGCCTGGTCAGATCACCTCAGTTACTGTATAGGGTCCTTCCCATGGTGGAGAAAGCTTGTGTTTTTCCTTTGTTAATTGGGTCCTCCGGACCACGAGATCACCGACTTTGAGGATCCTTCCCCTGATCTTCCTTTCGTGGTACCTGCGGAGAGTTTGTTGGTAGCGAGCAGAGCGGATGATGGTCGTCTCATGGGCCTCCTCGAGCAGGTCGACTGCGTCTTGCTGAGCCTCCGTGGCTCGGTCGCGGTCGAAAGCCTTTACTCTTGGGGCGCCGTGGTCGAGGTCGGAAGGTAGCACTACCTCAACTCCGTAGGCTAGGAAGAAGGGTGTGAACCCTGTGGATCGGTTCGGGGTTGTTCTCAAGCTCCAGAGGATCACTAGGACCTCTGCAACCCATCGTCCGGCGTACTTGTTGAGTCGGTCAAAAATGCATGGCTTAAGTCCTTGGAGGACCATGCTGTTGGCACACTCGACCTGACCGTTAGTACGTGGGTGTTCGACCGAGGCCCAGTCGATTCTGACGCCATATCCATCACTAAAGTTCTAGAATTTCTTCCCGGTGAAGTTAGTTCCATGGTCAGTGATGATGCTGTTAGGAACGCCGAACCGATAGATGATGTCGAGGAAGAATTTGACTGTCTCTTCCGAGCGGATGTTGGTGATGGGCTTAGCCTCTATCCACTTGTGAACTTGTCGACCGCTACGAGTAGGTGAGTGAAGCCGCCTGGGCCCTTTTGGAGGCGTCCCACCATGTCGAGGCCCAGACCACGAACGGCCAGGTGATGGGGATGGTTTGGAGCTCCTCTGTCGGCAAATGGGTTTGGCGAGCGTAGAACTGGCATCCTTCACACCCGCGGACGACCTCCTCCGCGTCTCATAGCGCGGTGGGCCAGTAAAACCTTGCCAAAAGGCTTTTCCGACCAGCGATCACATCGGGCTCCCTATTAGTAAATTCTTGCACACAGGAGTATATGTTAGAATTACTAGCTATACATTCAGATCTCTAATTAAATTACTGGCCGCGGCGGCTTCACTCATGGCCTAGGGATCTTTACTGCCTTTAGCTCCCTCACTAATCTGAAAGTTGCTTGTAGTTATACTGAATACATGCTGGATAGGATTGCGGCTAATAGTTTGGTGCCCCTAAAGTTTTTGGCAGTTAAATCTGAATTCAGTTGTTAGTAGTGCATCTAGGCTGTATGTCTGTCACTCTGGTGAGTGATAGAGCAACAACACTCTGGTGAAGCAATACAGTACTCTTCTGGGTACACAACTAATCGCATTTAGCATGATATCTATAATTATCAAGATGGACCAACAAGGACAACCGTTGGTAGCACAAGAAACAAATAAAAATGAACACAAAAATTAGTCAAATAAGAGACTTTCTAAATATCAAATGTATTTCTTGACACATTTGTATATTATATTATTGAAAATAACAATGGATTCTTGGAAGATTCTAGAACGATCTCGATATTAAAAGAGGTAATAAGGTATTTACCGTCCAAGAGTCTAGAGCTAATTTCTGTTAATGGAAGAAAAGACTAGAACATGCAACCATGCTTCATAGTGAATATAAGAAATTTCTAAAAGGCTTTGGTGACTACAAGACTAGATTGTTGCCATCCAAAAGGGTAAGATTATGAGAAAGTCTACAACAATATAGAAGGTAGATATTTAGATCACTATGATCTAGGGTGAAGTGTGGAATGATCTTGAATTAGAATATTTTGTATGGATTGATTTGGATGGTTGCCACTTAGCACCAATCCAATGGTCATGTATCAATATAAATAAAAGCTAAATACATAATAGTCATTTGTTGTTTAGTGTGAACTTTGACTATTAGGTACTAGAGACAGGCTTTAACAAGCACAAACCGGGGCAAGATGTGTCAAGAAATGAAATGGATTTCAAGTGAAAAAATAACTATGTGATGAATTTGAAATTTTGAATAGATCCTAAGATTGTGCATTTGTGTATAGATTTTGAGAAAAAACAAAGGACCCCATAAAAAATGGATCATAAGAAAAAACAAAGGACACCATCAATTTAAATAGAGCAAGTCTTTTATAGTCGATGAAATACGGGAGATTGACTAGATGTCATTGGTGTCTAAGTATAAGCGAAGAAACATAGTGAGTGCCTTAGAGTACGAATAGACATCACAGGAGCCGCTGTGTAAAACAAGCAATCAACGCCGATCCCGTTCAGCACCCACACCCCACCTCAGCGCTCGACTACGCCATGAGTACCGTCCTTACGGACCTCGTCACCATCCCGGGGAGCGGGAGCAACGATCCGGCCTTACCACGGCCGCCAAAGACCACGCGCATTGGCAGGACTCACCTTCTGGTGCTCCATCGGCGCTGGTACGAGTGCATTTTGATCATTCATGATTGTGGATACAGCCTGCGCGGCCAGTTCACCGCCGCCAGCTTCATGGTGGGCGCGGGTCTTCACGTCAGGATGACCGGCAGCATACATCTCTACCGCTACACGCGCCACAACGGCAGTCTGGACTACACCTCCCTGGTCGCGTCAATCGAGCAGTTTCTGACGCTCCGGGAGGCGGTGCCGCCCCACATCAGGGCCTGGCTCGACCTGATGCGGGAGGGTGTGAATGGCTTCGAATATCTCATCAGGTACCACAGCTCGCTGATGGAACCGAGGCAAGCGTTTGATTTCCTGCTGGAGGGCAGAAACGTGCTGGACCAGCTGCGGGTGCTCAATCCCCGTCTCTTCTACATGATCCTGTCCTTTCATCCGGAATTCAAAAACTGGAACATCAACAGCTACTGTGTGAACTCCTACATGGCGGCCGCTCGTGAGTACCGAGATCCCCGGACCGGACAACCGATTGAGCTCGTGGCCGATCTGACCGGGGTTCTCACCCTCGGTAGGAATTGCTCACCCTCGGTAGGAATTGCTCAGCGCATCCTGCCAGACACCTCAAGCACTTCATGCTCCTCATCTTTGAGGACGACTTCCCTGGACTCGTGGCCCGATTTCAGCGCAGCCTCTTCAGAGCTGGCCTGCTGCCGATCTTTCAGCTGGAAATTACCATGGCCTAGCTATGCCGCCATTGTGTAGAGCAGGGCTAATGATACTGCCAACGATACATTTGCTCCTAATCATACTGCTAACGATACTACTGCCCTTGTGTAGAGCAAGGCTAATGATACTGCTTATGACACCTGTACCATATTTCTAGCATTCATTTCTGCTGAAAACCACATGTTTCTGCTAAAAACCTATGAAACATTGTATTGGGTTATCCATTCAGTGAAACGTCATATTACTTGGGTCTGTCATCAAGTCTTGCTTGCTCAGTCTGATGTATTTTATCAGTTCACTGTTGCATTGCAACTTGGTAATAGTCAGGAAAACCAAATGTTGATGGCACATAAAATTATCTGATTTTGATGTCTACATGCTCTGAGTGCTAGAAAACATCCAACCAAACCAACATTTAAAAACTTGATACTGATTTGTTTAGGGTGTGTTTAGTTCGCGAAATGAAAATTTTCGGATATCACATCGGATGTTTCGGGGATGTCGGAAGGGATTTTCGGATACTAATAAAAAAACTAATTACATAGCTCGTCTGGAAACTGCGAGACGAATTTATTAAGCCTAATTAATCCATCATTAGCACATGTTAGCTACTGTAGCACTTATGGCTAATCATGGACTAATTAGTCTTAAAATATTCGTCTCGCGATTTCCAACCAAACTGTGCAATTAATTTTTTTCATCTATATTTAATACTCCATGCATGTGCCGCAAGATTCCATGTGATAGTTTGAGATGAAATTTTTTTGGAATTAAACCAGGCCTTAGCTATACTGGTTTGGCACATGCAAACAGACCAAACTCAGCAAGACAAAACACCTATTTCTAGCTCCTTGCAGTTTGCGTCATGACTTCATCTTGCGCAGCCACTTGATAGAGTTCTCAAGCTCAGAATACGCCGTCACCTCCGTGAAACTGTTGGTCTGAATCGCATAATCAAACACCTCATACGCGCCGGCGACGCTGCCCGATCGACAAAGCACCCTGACAAACGAGGCGTACGCTGACGACTCAAGCTTCATCACAGCCACTTCCACGGACTTGTACACCTCGACGGCCTTGTCCAGCTTCTTGTGATTGCAGAGACCCATGTCCAATTCATGTGCAACAAGGAAAATAGGCTACATCAACAGCATCTGCAGATTACCATAACTGAATCAAAACTGAGACTTCAGACACATGCATTCCTTCAACAAAATGTATTGGCTTTAAGGCAGGTCCTGCCAAGATAGATTCCTATCTGAACCGACATCAGGAATATCTAAACCCTATGCAAGAACCTGGAAGAACAAAATAAAAACAGGACATTGATGTAACAAGAAATTATGAAACAACTAACATTCCGAAGTGTTGACAGCACAGAAAATTATCAATTTTGATGCTGAGTGCTAGAAAACATCCAACCAAACCAACATCTGAAAACTTGCTACTCATTTGGTTTAGCTTAGCATGTATACTGGTTTGGCCCATGCAAACAGACCAACTCAGCAAGACAAAACATGCCACACGCGGCCTTGTCGTATGCATACTCTCCTTGCAGTTTGCGTCATGACTTCATCTTGCGCAGCCACTTGAGAGAGTTCTCAAGCTCAGAATACGCCGTCACCTCGGTGAAACTCTTGGTCTGAATCGCATAATCAAACACCTCATACGCGTCGGCGACGCTGCCCGATCGACACAGCGCCCTGACATAGGAGGCGTACGCCGGCGACTCAAGCTTCATCCCAGCCGCTACCATGGACTTGTACACCTCCACGGCCTTGTACAGCTTCTTGTTCTTGCAGAGACCCATTAGCAGCGTGTTGTAGGTGCGCTCATTGGGCTGGCACCCCTTGGCCTCCATCTCCTCGAGTAGCTTCAGCGCCCCAAGCGCGTCGCCCTGGACGCACATCCCGTTCATGAGCGAGGTGTAGGTGATGACGTCCGGGAGGTGGCCTTCCGCGGCCATGGCGTCGAGGAAAGCCCTGGCCTTGGCGACCATCCCGGCGCGCGCGAGGCCGAAGATGAGCGTGTTGTAGGTGACGAGGTCGGGGTCGACGCCGTCGCTCCTCATCTGCCGGAACACGCGGAGGACGGCCCCGGGGTCGTCCGCCGCGACGTGCGCCTTCATGAGGGCGTTGTAGAGGTGCGCGTCGGCGCGGACGCCGTGGTCCCTGAGCACCGGGAGGACGCTGGAGATCTCGCGCGGCCCGCCGCGGTGGCACACGGCGTCGGCGAGCGCGAGCAGCGCCCCGCGCGGCGCCGGGTTGGGGCGCGGGGCGCCGTCGTCCTCGCCGGTGGGGTGGAGCTTGTCGAGGAGGCCCCGCGCGGCGAAGACGGAGCGGGTGGTGGCGAGGCGGCGGAGGAGGAGCGCGAGGGAGTGCGTCGGCAGCGGCACATCCGGCGGCGCGGAGAGGGCCAGGGCGGCCGCCGCGTCCACGTCCGCGTCCGCCGCCGCGCGGATGGCGGCCGCGAGGTCAGCCGGCGTACGGATGGGCTTCCGCTCCTCCTGCACGGCCGGGGCGGCGGCGTCGGCGGGGGGCAGGGCTGTGGATCTTTTGGAGGTTCCGTGGGGCTTCTTGCGGAGTTTGGCAGGATTGGCGGGTGGACGCGCGGGGGGAGGAGCAGGCGGCGCCGGCGGCGTGGAGGGAGAAGCGACGTGGGGTCTGGGTTTTGGTTTGGGGATGAGGGCGAGGGGGAGCTTGGCGGCGTGCCACGCCTTCCCCATCCTGCGCGTCCCCTTGACCCCTTCCAGGGGGCCGGGCAACGGCGGCGGCGAGGGCGGGAGAGAGGGGTTGGATTTGGGCGGCGGCGAAGAGGAGCGGAGGAGCCGGCGCCGCAGCGTGGAATGGTGGACAAGGCGAGCTGTGTTGAACTCCCCAGGTGGGCTGCGTCTGGAGCGATGTAGTTTCGGCCCAAGAAACTTGGAGACATGGGCTCGCTCGTTTGTCAGAAATGCTGGGCCGTGACGGAGCTCCTTCTCTTGGGTTCAGTTTCAGGATTTTGGAACATGCTCGAGAATTTTGGTTGGGCACAAGCACAAAAATGAGGTGACATTCTCAAACCATTTATCTTTAGCGTGTAGGTGCTCGGCAAAGTTTGTGGGCACCAAGTGAGTAACCCACGAACCTATGTGTAAATTAATAAGGTATCGTTTAGCCAAGCTCCTTTTCGGCTATGGCTCCGACTTTCTGGCTCTGACGGCTCCGTTTGTTTCGTATAGGGGGAAAAAATAGAAGTTAGAGCTGTTTTGCTCGGTGCTACAATGCAGCAACATACATGATGATCTTGGAGCCAGAGTCGAATTATGTGGAGCCCTGCCAAAAGCATCCTAAATTATGTGGGCAACACGCATAGTTAAGCCCATAAGTGGGCTTGTATTCATAGCTGCCTAGCCCTAGATCAAATTTCTTTAAGTAAAAAGATATATCATAATACCTAAATTCCAAATAAATACATCACCAGTACAAACATATTTAGAAAAAAATTACAATGGATAAAGCAATTATTAAAAGACTTGTTTTGGTTTTCTCGCTTTGAATTGTTGGGTGAGATTACAACCTAATTGGTGCGGCTCGTACACTGGCTCTTTATGTGGAGTCATACCAAACAATATGGCCCTGCGGATAGTGTTTTTACTCTATCGTGCATGGAGCCAAAGTTTGTTTTAGTACGTGAAGCCAAAGCATCAAAATGTAGCTTCGACTGTAGGCAGGGGCGGATCCAAGGGGGGCTAGGGGCTACAGCCCCCTTGCGAGCATGATTTCTGCCTTAAATCACTATTACTTAACCTTAAATCGCCTTTAATCTCAAACTCTAGCCCTAAATCTTTATTATTTAGTCCCCCTGTGTCTCTATCCTGGATCCACCCCTGCCTGTAGGAGGGCTCCGGCTCCTAGTCTTGCCAAGACTTAGGCGATCCAATTCTCAAAAAAGAAAGAGACTTGGGCGATCCAGCTCAAGTTGATTGACGGGCAAAAATCTTGTAAACACAAACATCGAGGCGAGTTGGCTTCTAGTTGCACATCCAAATAACTTGCCTGTATCGATGACTACTCGACTCGAGATGTGTACTTATTTTGGAACGAGAGGAGTATATAGTTTCTCACCCAATTAGGTAACACACGATAGCAAAATATTCAAGCACGCTCTAGACATTCGCACGCACGCGTTGGCTGACGGTCCAAGCTAGGCGCAGGATCTTTTGAGCAGTAGTAGTTGGGAATGGAACGGTTGAGGCGAGGAACGACGCTTACGGCAGCTCGCCAACTCATACTCACCGAGGGCCGATTTTTTTTTTTTGTTTCCCAGTTTTTTTTTTGAAAGATTTTCACAAATACGCCCCTGGCTATATCTTTTCAAAAAAATAGATGATGATCTCGGCGCCGTGATAATTGGCGCCGAACTTACACGTCTCGGCGCCAATTGCTTTAGTGCCGAGGTCCAGGGTCATTTTCTTCGTGTCGTTGACGTGGCTGATTGCGTGGCGCAGACGTGGCATGAGCTCGGTGTCGTGGATCTTGGCGTCGAGCTTGGCTCCGAGCTATGAAAATTAATAAATTTTAATTTTTACCATGACTTGATATTGAGAAATGTGGCTAGTTCTAGATTGTTTACAGTGACTTGTTGGTTGATCACTTAAAATAGTCTAGAAATACTTAAGATAAAAAATGATCTAGGGTTTATGTTTATAAACTAACTTAAAAATACTTCTAAATGTTGGATCAATAGTTAACTCCTTTTTTCATGATACTGTTATGACCAAGGTAAAACTATAATTTCTTTTCTAGATATGAAGTTTAACCTTTAATAGAAGTTGTAGTTTGAGTTGAGTACAACAAACTTTACTTTTGACCTAAACCTAAATCAATCTTTAATATGACCGAATTGTGACGTTGTTTTGGTCCATCTAAATCTTTTTAATTCCCTTATTAGCGTCAATTCATTCATCGGTTTTCACGTGCTTCCCGACCCACCCCACTTGCTGCCTCGTAAATCATGAGACATGTCTCGTTATGACGTTATGTACACGTATTGTCGGTGTTTTGGACCGGCGGGCCCTCAACCAACTAGTGAAAATGTACTGCGTGTCCCTAATCCCGGATGGTGATGTAAAGAGACACAAGGTTTATACTGGTTCGGGCAATAGGTGCCCTACGTCTAGTCTGAGAGATCGATCTTGTATTTCTTGCACCGAAATGCTCGTAGTAGGGGGTTACAAGCAAGGCGAGAGAGGGAGCTAGTCTCAGGTCTCTGCGTGAAGCGGTGTGGATTGCTTAAGATGTTGATCTCAGGCAGCGGGGAAGCGTGCGCGTTACAGAGTGTCGAGCGTGCGTTCGTCTATCTCGTGAGCTTGTGTGCCTGTCCCTAGAAACGGCCCCGGTCCCTCCCTTTTATAGTTGAAGGGGGGACAGGGGTGATACATACGTTCGCTACGCGGCGTCCTGTGAGCGGAGGTGGCGTTTCTGAGCCCTGTAGCTTGTCACTGTGGCGGCATGGTCGACGGAGCGGTCCTTGTCCTTGATGCACTAGGGCGACGCGCCGGTCACACCCGATCCTGTGCGACGTGGGAGCTCCAGTGATAGCTTGACGCAGGGCATGGCGGGCGACGTGCCGTTCGCTGTGTGTTGACCGCGTAAAGAGCCGAGGCTCAGTTGGTGCCGAGGCCGAGCCATCGTGGGGGGCTCGGCGGGCGCGAATCCCGAGGTTGGCGAGACCCTAAAGTGGATTGCCGAGGCTTGGAGGGAGCAGTTGGGCCTGTATACTGATTCCGAGGCTATAGTGACCCGGACTTGACTCCCCACGTCACATTGTTCCTGGAGCAGGGGTTAGGTAGCATAGTGTAGTGCGGGCACCGGTCGTGGGCACAATACCGAGCACAGCGGCCGGTAACCCCTGTCCTGTCCTGTCCCAGACGGTATGGTGTTCATGCGACTTCTCGTCTCGTCGGCCTCTCTGCTGTGTCGAGCCGTCGTCCGGCTGATGTCGTGGGAGTAGTTGGTCGCATTAATTGGACGCGACGCTCTGTCGAAGAGATCGATCAAGGCAGAGGGGACGGGGTTATTGCCGAGCCAGCCTCGAGCGAGTCGGAGAATTGACATCTCGTCCGAGGCTTTACGCGCGGGGCCTCGAGCGAGACGGAGAATTGGTTCCCCGTCCGAGGCCTTTCATGCGAGGCCTCGAGCGAGGTGAAAAATTGGCAGACCGTCCGAGGCCTTTCGTGCGAGGCCTCAAGCAAGGCGGAGAGTCGGTGGCCTCAGATAAGGCCGGAGGTTAGCCAATAGTTGTCTCTTGGCTTTGGTTTTGACGGGGTCTAAGTGATTTTTTGGTTTTTGCTTAGGGGACCCCTTTTTTATGGTACCCGACAGTAGCCCCCGAGCCTTAGGGAAAGTGTGAGCGCTCTCCCTGAGGTTTTGACGAGACTCGGCTCGCGGCAGCTCCTGGCGGGATGGTGTTTCGTACTTGAGGGCTCGGTGGGTGCGCGCGAGCGCACCCATCGGGTGTAGCCCCCGAGGCCCTGGAGGAGTGGATTTATTCCTCCAGGGGCCTTTCTTACATCGTGCGAGGGGTTATATTGCGTTTGCCGAGCCCATGAGTGCGAGTTCGGGTCGCTGAGTCTTTGGCTTGGTTGCAGGAAGAGCCCCCTGGCCTCTTCACGGAGCGAGAGGGCGGTCAGGAGTTCCTCTGGTTTTTTGTGCGACCCTCGCGCATCCTTTTCGTTCGAAAGGAGGGGTGGACTATGCCAGGCTACCCTCGGTGGGCGCGAGCGGTGACACTTCCAGTGAGCTATTATCGGGTAATTCCGAGTGGAAGCCCATGCCCTATTCGATAGGGGTCGGCTAGCAGTCCAAAGATGCACTCCAAAAGTACCAGAGGGCTTCTCTAGTGGGTCCTAGGGCCGTTCGATTGGCCCCGGGGGCTTGACGCCTCCCTACGGTGGGATCCCATTCAGAGACCTCCCTGCCAGTCTCGGACACGACTTAGGGCGTCCGGAGCGATCGCTTGCTCGGGCCTCAGCCATGTACGGGCTCGCCCATAGTTGTCCCTGACTCTGTTGCCCTGGGGCGACTGTCGAAACCTTTGGGGCCCAGCCTTCGAACCCCTGGACCGTAATGGGCTTGATGCCCTTTATCGCGTTTTTCTTAGCCTCCGAGTGCGAGCTTGGGTCGCTTGTCTTCGTCCTAGGTGCAGGAAGAGCCCCCCGAGCCTCCGCACGGAGCGAGAGGGCGGTCAGGAGTTCCCCTGGCTTTTTGTGCGCCCCTCGCGCATCCTTTTCGTTTAGAAGGAGGGGTTATTTGCCGAGCCCTCGGGTGCGAGCCTGGGTCGCTGAGTCTCGGCAAGGTTGCAGGAAGAGCCCCCTAGCCTCTACACGGAGCGAGAGGGCGGTCAGGAGTTCCCCTGGTTTTTTGTGCGACCCTCACGCATCCTTTTCATTCGGAAGGAGGGGTTGTTTACCGAGCCCTCGGGTGCGAGCCTGGGTCACTAGGTCTCGGCAAGGTTGCAGGAAGAGCCCCCTAGCCTCTGCATGGAGCGAGAGGGCGGTCAGGAGTTCTCCTGACTTTTTGTGCGACCCTCGCGCATCATTTTCGTTCGGAAGGAGGGGTTGTTTGCCGAGCCCTCGGGTGCGAGCCTGGGTCGCTGGGTCTCGACAAAGTTGCAGGAAGAGCCCCCGAGCCTCTGCACGGGGCGAGAGGGCGATCAGGAGTTCCCCTAGCTTTTTGTGCGACCCTTGCGCATCCTTTTCATTCGGAAGGAGGGGTGGAATATGCCAGGCTACCCTCGGCGGGCGCGAGTGGTGACACTTCCGGTGAGCTGTTATCGGGTAAGTCCGAGTGGAGGCCCATGCCCCATTCGATAGGGGTCGGCTAGCGGTCTAGAGACGCACTCCAAAAGTACCAGAGGGCTTCTCTAGTGGGTCCCAGGGCCGTTCGATTGGCCTCGGGGGCTCGATGCCTCCCTACGGTGGGATCCCATTTGGAGACCTCTCTGCCGGTCTTGGACACGACTTAGGGCGTCCCAAGCATTCACTTGCTTAGGCCTCGGCCATGTACGGGCTCACCCATAGTCGTCCCTGATTCTGTTGTCCTAGGGCGGCTGTCGAAACCCTCGGGGGCCCAGCCTTTGAACCCCTAGACCGTAACGGGCTCGGTGCCTAGTTCCTTCGTCTGAAAGGAATCAGGTGGGGGATATCCCCCCATCGGCTGACAACGACAGGCGCGCCTTTTGAGGTAGTTTTCTCGGGGAGGCGGAACGGCGCCTGCCGCCGCTGTGGTCGGACGTGACGCTGTGTCAGCGGATGGGACATAACTGTTCACGCGATTAATAAGGAAAAGGTGGGTACGTGGGCGGTAAAATTAGATCTGGATTAACTGTATCAGATTTAAGGGAAACTTCCCCGATTTCGTCGCCCGTCCGTTTCGTCCCCTTCCTGCATAAATACGCAGTGAGCCTCGCCCCTCCCCTCCTTACCTTGCCTGCATTCGCCTTTGCTGCCCTTGAGCCGTTGCTAGGAACAGAGAGCACCGGGGAGAAGAAGGGAGAAGGGCGAGGGGGAGAGAGGGGGGAGAGGCAGAGCGAGGTTTACCGCCGTAGTCGCATTCTCCACCGCACTCATGGCCGGCACTGTTGTCATTGAGGCGGATCCATGGGGTCCGTCCAACGTGTTCGTGGAGACGCTGCAGTCGCTCGTCGATGACGGCCTCCTCCGCCCGGTTACCAACCCCACTAGGCCGGAGTGGATTGCTCCGGTGGGCGACCAGGAGCCGAGGCCACATGATGGCTACATCGTGAGCTTCGTGTCCTTCCATGAGCATGGTCTCGCCCTGCCGGCGGACCGGTTCATGCGGGCGCTCCCGCACTACTACGGCATGGAGCTTCACAACTTCAACCCCAACTCCATCGCGTAGGCGGCCATCTTCGTCGCCGTCTGCGAGGGGTACTTGGGCATTGCCCCCCATTGGGAGCTGTGGCTCCACCTCTTCCAGACGGGGCATACCACCAAGCCGACGAGCACGACGGGTATGAGGAAGGCGATGAGGGCCGGCGGTAGTACTCTCCAAGTGCGCCAAGACCGGCAGCACCTTTACATCCCGGCCCAGCTCGCGTCAATCAATCGCTGCTGGTACACCAGCTGGTTCTACCTCCGCAACGACGACGGCAGACTTCCCTTCTACACCGGGCGGATCGTGGAGAACTGTCCGGAGAAGTGGAGGTACGGCGTCCTGCTGGCCGACCAGCCCAAGCTACAGCCGCTCCTGGAGGGGCTAGAGAGGCTGCAGAACCATAGCCTTACGGTGGCTGTGGTCGTGGCTGCCTTCCACCGCTGGAGGGTGCTGCCGCTGATGGCTCGGCGGTGGCGCCTATTCGAGATGACACCGAGTGAGCCTATTAAGGGCATTCGGATGTCTGCCTTCACCCTCTCCAACGAGGAGATTCTGCGTCGGGTGAGGGAGACGGTGGAGGGGCGGCTGAAGATCGGTGGTCTAACCCCATTCGTGATGCGCCCATCGCTGGGGTACCTCTCTCTGGTAAGTCACACGCTGCTGTGGCCCCCAACGCCTCCTCATTCCTCACTGTTTTCCCATTCCCTTACTTGCGTTCGCCGTTTCTACAGGGGATGAGAGACGTGCGAGCCTCCCCGCCGCCCGTTCTCGAGGACGCAGAGCGGTGGGCGGTGAACCGGGCGCACGCCGAGGCGCAGAAGAAGCGGAAGGACGCCGAGGAGGCAAAGCGCAAGAGGAAGATCCTTGAGCACGAGGGACTAGAGAAGTGCCGCCGGCAGCAGAGGTAGGACGGTCTCCCGGTGGAGGCGTCTCCATCGCCGTCGCTGTCGATGGACTCTTTGAGCGAAGATGACGAGAGCAAGGTAGGGCGAGGTCTCATGGACCATCTCCCTGATGTCGAGGCATTAGCGAGTGGCCCAACATTCCCAGGAGGAGGAGGGGAGGGTGCCTCGGGGCCGGCGATCGTCCGCCCTAGGGCCAAGGCCAACACGCCCGAGGCACGGGCGTTAGGGAAGCGCGCTGTCAGCCCGGTGGGCTCGATGGCAGAGGTGGAGCAGGTGGCGGCGGGGGCAACGCAACTGCCCCCGCAGAGGATCGAGGGGGCGCCGGAGTCCGACGAGGGCCGACCGGCACTAGCAGATACAGAGGCCGTGCCACCGCCACCGCCACCGCCATTGCAGAGGAGGGTCGCAGTGCCAAAGCGGTTGCATCCCCGCTCGAGGTGAGTGTTTTTTCAGCGGAGTTCGTATCGTCTCCCGCTTGCTTTATGGTCATATGCAGACCAAGTGGGTGTTTTGCCTTCAGCCAGAAGCGTCAGGCGGAGGTGCCTGCCCTGGCGCCGCGTAAGTCACTCAAGGTGAGCACGGGCTCCACCGCTCAATGGGTGGTGGAGGTGCAGGCCGCCATACAGCGTGGCGTGGCATCGGCGAGGGCTGACCCGAAGGAGCTGGTCGCTTGGGGGGAGGCTACCGGGGCGGCCACGGAGCGAGCGGGGGAGGAAACGCCTACGCCCCATGAGGCCAAGGCCCACGAGTCAGATGGGGCCGAGGTGCCCTCAGTTGCCAAGGCCACCGAGGGCGAGACCAAGGCCCCTCGGACTTTTGAGGCCGAGGCGATAGAGGCTGGGGCGCCTAGGACCACCGAGGCCGAAGTGGTAGGGACCGGAGCCCCTGAGACCACCGAGGCCAGGGTGGCGGGGGCCGACGTGAGCGCGACGAAGCCAGCAGCCCAGGAAGTGGAGACGGAGGTGGGGCAAGCCTCAATACCGCTGCCGGTCCAAGGCCCGCTGCCGTTGTAGGAGAGCGCCCAGAAAGTGGAGGTCCATTCGATCTCCTCCGACAATACTTTCCAGGGGAAGGAGGTGGCGGATGCCAAGGCGGCCAGCACCATGGAGCAGCCGGCTCCGACCTCTAGCAAGGGAAGCTCGGCCCTCGTGCGGGTACGACCCGAGCCTCGCGGGTGGGATCACCCGCGTGTCTTGTGGTGGAGCCGAGATGATCCTAAGGGGGAGCCTCTGTTCGCCCTCGAGGACGCGGCCGAGGGGGGCGCTGTGACACCTTTGAGCAATACCGCCGTCTAGCGGAGCGGTCGCTGCAGACAACGCTGTCTGTCGTGGCTGACAATCTGCCCGGGGTCGCCCAGGTATGCGTCTTCTTTTCTTGTGCGGTGTCGCCTTTTTCCTAGGTTTTCTCACAGCGCTTGACGTTCGTTCTTCCTATCAGGAGCTCGAGGCCCAGTCCCTCAGGAAGTCGATCTTCCTCTGGCGGGAGAGGGACATCTGGGATCAGCTTTGGCAGCAGAAGGACCTACTTGCTAATGCCAACGAGCTTCTATCAGCGCGGAGCGTGGAGGTGGAGGACCTCCGCCTTCGCTGTGCCGATATGACGGCCGAGGCAGCGACGGCTTGGGAGCAGGGCACTCCTTTGGCGGCGCGGATCAAGGAGTTGGAGGAGGAGCTGACCCGGGTGGCCGGTGATCGGGTCACCTTCAGGTCCTGGGCTGAAGAAGCAACGGCCTCCGCCAAGGCCCTCGCTGGGCAGCTGGGGGTGGAGCAGGGTGCGCACCTGCTGACGAAAGGCACCCTGGCAGAGGCCCTCAAGGTGGCCGAGGCATCCTGGACCGAGGCTCTGGTCTAGAAGGGAAAGGCTGAGGGTGAGTCTTGTTCCCCTCGTTTTACTTGTTTTTCTTGCGTTCGACTCCTAACTCCCTGGTGTGATGCAGAGCTAGAGAAGGAGGCTTCCAGGGCGGCCGAGGCTTCTCGGGTCGAGGTCCAAGGCTGGAAGGAGAAAGCCAAGGCCTCCCTGGTCGAGGTCCAGCGCTGGAAAGAGAAAGTCAAGGGTGAGCCCCGTAGGCCTTCGCCCCTGTTTGGCTTGTTTTCTTTTGCGCTTAACCCCATCCTGCTTGTTTTGGCACAGGGTTGGAGAAGGAGGTCTCTCGGGCAGCTGAGGCCTCAGTCGTAGTACAAGCGGTGCTCGAGGCTGAGATCGGGGAGCACGACGCGCTGCAGAGCGCCGCCCGTATCGTCTGCGAGGCCCTGGAGGTTGAGGGGGTCTAGTCGGGCAGCTCCCTTAGGAGCCGCTTGGTCACGTTGAGCGGCCAAGTGTGAGAGTGACTCCAGGGGGCGCTGCACACGGGCGCCAAGCGCGCCCTGGCCGTCGTCTCCTCGCACTACGCCAGCGTCGACCTTGAGGCCATCAGTGATGGCTACGTCTTGCCTGAGGACGACGAGGAGGCCGATGAGGATGTCGCGAAGCTGATGGGGGCGGCTGAGGGCCCCGGCACGGCACTGGCGAAGCTGTTCGAAGAGGAGGTGGTTCCTTCCACGCCGTCCGCCGACGCGGGAGATCCTAAGCCTTAACCTGGGCCAAAGAGGCCGTGTAAATAAATTAAGATTTTTATCGTGACATTTGTGGCCGTCGAGGCCTTTTTTAAAGCACTTATGCGTCTACGCTTTCTAATCGTTTCTTTTTATAGTATTTCCGAGCCTCTGCCCTCTATCTCGCTTCTGAACATATCACTTGCGAAAAACTTCCTCAGAGCCTAAGCTGTCTCTAGGGCAAAAGGTGGTGAGGGAGTGCCGTAGCCCAGAGGCGTAGGCCGTCTCGCGACTCGGCCGGCCTTTTGACCCTGAGATAGACTTTCGGTCCTTAGGTCTTTTATAATTGATTTGTCAGAGCGCGCTAGAGAGTTTGGTGTAGAAATTTTTTCGAAAAACAACTAAAAAATGGTGCGTGGGACTTAGAGGGGTCCCCCCTTCTAGCCCTCGAGGGAGGCTCGGTTCTACAGAGGTAGAGCCGTGTCTTGTTTGAGCCCCGCAGTGGGCACCTCTACAGAGGCGAAGCCGAGTCTCCCTTATGATGTTATCGTAACGCTGAGGCCCATGATGGGCTCGGGGGTTTCTCAAAAATTAGAACAATTAAAGAACGCTTTTTATTGTATTTCGAGAAACAATATATATAATGCTTGAAAATTTAAGGGTAGAAGCGACGTAGCTATTCTATGTTCCAAGCATTGGTGAGGATTTCGCCCTTCTCGTTGGCTAGCTTGTAGGTCCCGGGCTTCAGCACTTGGACGATGATATACGGCCCTTCTCATGGCAGGGTCAGCTTGTGGCGGCCCTTGTTGTTCTGCCTTAGTCTCAGCACTAGGTCACCCACCTTTAGGTCTTGGCTTCGAATGCGCCAGGCTTGATAGCGTCGTAGGGCCTGTTGGTACTTGGCCGAATGTAATAGCGCAACGTCTCGGGCTTCCTCCAATTGGTCGAGGGTGTCCTCACGGGTAGTGCGGTTGCTTTGCTCGTTGTAGGCCTGCAGCCTTGGGGAACCGTACTCCAAGTCAGTGGGGAGGATGGCCTCGGCTCCGTAAACCAGAAAGAACGGTGTAAACCCCGTGGCTCGGCTCGGGGTGTTCCTCAGGCTCCAGATGACCGACGGGAGTTCGGCAAGCCATTTCTTGCCAAATTTCTTCAACCGGTTGTATATTCTTGGCTTGAGGCCTTGTAGGATCATGCCGTTGGCACGCTCTACTTGGCCGTTTGTCCTAGGATGTCCTACGGCTGACCAGGCCACGCGGATATGATGGTCATCGCAGAACGTCAGGAATTTGTGGCTGGTGAACTGCGTTCCATTGTCGGTAATGATAGTGTTCGGAACCCCGAATCTGTGGATGATATCAGTGAAGAACAGCACCGCTTGCTCGGACTTGATTCGATTGATTGGGCGAGCCTCGATCCACTTGGAGAACTTATCAATTGCTACCAGCAGATGGGTGTAGCCCTCGGGAGCCTTCTGCAGAGGCCCAACCATGTCGAGCCCCCACACGGCGAACGCCCATGTGATGGGGATGGTTTGGAGGGCTTGGGCTGGGAGATGCGTCTACCACGCGTAGTACTGGCATCCCTCGTAGGAGCGTACGAGCTTGGTGGCGTCAGCAACGGCCGTCGGCCAGTAGAACCCTTGGCGGAAGGCATTTTCGACGAGCGTTCGAGGCGTTGCATGGTGCCCGCAGGATCCCACGTGCAAGTCCCAAAGTAGGGCTTGGCCTGCCTCGGTGGTGATGCATCGTTGGAGGACGCCGGATGGGCTTCGCCTGTACAACTCACCGTTGCTGATGACATAGGTTCTGGATCGTCGCGCAAGCCGCCGGGCTTTGGTCCTGTCTGTAGGAAGCTCTCCCCGAACGAGGCAATCAAGGAACGGGACCCGCCAGTCCATGCCCTGGTTGGCCTCGGGAGGCTTTGCGTTGACTTCCATGACCTCGGGCTCGGCCGAAGGGGTCTTGGCGACAGAGGGGGCCTCAGGCCCTGCGGGGGGGCTCAACCGATGGGCCCTCCTCCGCCGCCGAGGCGTAGTCGATGGAAGGCTTGTGGAGGTCTCTGGCAAAGACGTTCGGGGGGACCGGGGCCCGCGCTGACGCCATCTTTGCCAGTTCGTCTGTGGCTTCATTAAATTTCCACGCGATGTGGTTGAGTTCGAGACCGTCAAACTTGTCTTCAAGGCGACGTACGAGCTTGTAGTACGCCTCCATTTTGGGGTCATGGCAGTTCGACTCCTTCATCACTTGATCGACAACGAGCTGCGAATCGTCCCGTACGTCGAGACACCGTACTCCAAGCTCGATGGCAATCTACAAGCCATTGACGAGGGCCTCGTATTCGGCTGCGTTGTTGGAGGCGGCGAAGTGGAGCCGAATCATGTAGCGTACGTGCACTCCGAGGGGTGAGATGAAGAGCAGACCCGCGCCTGCCTCGATCTTCATCAGGGACCCATCGAAGTACATGGACCAGCATTCCGCCTGGACTTGAGCATGTGGCAGTTGGGTGTCGGTCCACTCAACCACGAAATCGGCCAAGACCTAGGATTTAATTGCTTTCCAAGGTGCGAATGATAGGGCTTCCCCCATGAGTTCGACGGCCCACTTGGCTATCCTACCCGAGGCCTCCTGGTTATGGATTATCTCTCCCAGGGGAAAGACGACACTACGGTTACCGGGTGGGACTCGAAGTAGTGACGCAGCTTGCGTCGAGCCAAGACTATGGCGTAGATCAGCTTTTGGATGTGGGGGTAGCGCGTCTTTGTCTTGGAGAGCACTTCGCTGATGAAGTAAACAGGTTGTTGTCGTGGCGCCATCGCCTGCTGACCACATCGTGGTCGCCTTGCGCTTCACATCGGATGCCGAGGCGGTCGTGCACCGAGGGGACCCTATTGGCTGTTAGTGCCTGAGTGGGCTCGGGACGAACCGAGGCCTCCCTATCCTATCGAGGCGGTGCCGTGGGAAGTTCCAAGGCGCCTCCGCGCCGTCGGGAGGCGGAACTTTCGGCCTGCTGCACCGCGGTGGTCTCGAGGAGATCCCGGAGCTCGCCGCGGAACCGTCGCCCCTTCGTGGTAGAGGGCTCGGGCATCGTTCGGACTAGCATCGCCGCTGCCGCGATGTTCTGGCTAGCGCGATTGAAGATTGGGGGTTGCTCACCCCCTTCGTCGTCGTTGATGCGGTGGTGGACGTCGCGGGCCCTCCGCCGGGCTCCTCTGCCATCACCGCGACCTCGCTGCTCCTACTCGAGAGTGTCTCGAAGCTGCTGTAGAAGGAGTCAGTCTTGTTCGACCTTGGCCTGAAGCTCACGGAGCTGCTCCAGGTCCGGGCGTTGAAGTTGTCCGGGGCAAGGTTCTCGTTCCGCGCTGCCGGTGGGACAACACGTGGAGGTGTGGCGTCGCCTGCCCCCTGGTGAAGTGGGGAACGGTTGCCTGCCCCTTCGTCCTCATCACTTGCTCTTGGCATCCCAAGCCCGATGTGGTAACACTCACGAGTGGGGTCGTAAGTGTCTTCGTTGTCGAAGTCGGAGTAACCGAAGCAGTAGTCGCTCGCTGCCAAGAAGCGGCACATAGCTTTAGGGTCGCGAAGCCCAGAAAAGTCTGCTCCGGCCCACGCCTCGTCCTCCTCCGAGGAGTCGGCGCGAGTGTGAGTCGAGGTTGTGGAGTCGAGGTCGAGGTCGAGGGCGAAGCGTTGGTGGCCTCCTGAGGGCTCCGCATGTGCGGAAGCGTAGGCGGAAGCATAGGCGATGGCGGCGTTCCTCAGCCCGAAAGGTTATAGGGATGGTGTCGTCGCCGTGCTTTGCTCCGCCGGAGTCGATTCCTCAGGAGGTGGCGGGACAGAGCTTGACGACGGGGCGTCGCTGCATGCCACCGGTGCCTTTCCCTTGCCCAGGCTTAAGCTGGACAGGTCCCCAACTAGGGACTCCGTACCAACAGCCGGGCATGGGATACCGGCGGAACGCGATGCGTCGCCCCGAGCTCGCGCGGTGTCGGGGTGTCCCCGCTCGCGTCGTGCTTAGTGAGTGCGACGAGAGCGGCCGCCCGGGCGCCGTCTACGCCTAGGCTGCTGGTGTGTGATGTCGTCGTTGGTCGGTGGGGTTCGGGGTGTGAGGAGTACCATATCGTACTCACATCCTAGAGACATAAACTCTAGGCTCCCGAACCAGATCACCGTGCCGAGACGTAGTGGTCGTACGAGGTCTGCCATCCGGAACTTGTTGGGACGACGAAGCTGGCACGCAGTAATCCCCCTACCTGGCACGTCAACTGTCGATGTTTTGGACCAGCCGGCCCTCAACCAACTAGTAAAAATGTACCGCGTGCCCCTAATCCCGGATGGTGATACAAAGAGACACAAGGTTTATACTGGTTCGGGCAATAGGTGCCCTACGTCCAGTCTGAGAGATCGATCTTGTATTCCTTGCACCGAAATGCTCGTAGTAGGGGGTTACAAGCAGGGTGAGAGAGGGAGCTAGTCCCAGGTCTCTGCGTGAAGCGGTGTGGATTGCTTGAGATGTTGATCTCAGGTAGCGGGGAAGCGTGCGCGTTACAGAGTGTCGAGCGTGCGTTCGTCTATCTCGTGAGCTCGTGTGCCTGTCCCTAGAAACGGCCCCGGTCCCTCCCTTTTATAGTTAAGGGGGGACAGGGGTGATACATACATTCGCTACGCGACGTCCTGTGAGCGGAGGTGGCGTTTCCGAGCCCTGTAGCTTGTCATTGTGGCAGCATGATCGATGGAGCGGTCCTTGTCCTTTGCATTGGGGTGACGCGCCGGTCACACCCGATCCTGTGCGACGTGGGAGCTCCAGTGATAGCTTGACGCAGGGCATGGCGGGCGACGTGCCGTTCGCTGTGTGTTGACCGCGTAAAGAGCCGAGGCTTAGTTGGTGCCGAGGCCGAGCCATCGTGGGGGGCTCGGCGGGCGCGAATCCCGAGGTTGGCGAGACCCTGAAGTGGATTGCCGAGGCTTGGAGGGAGCAGTTGGCCCTGTATACTAATTCCGAGGCTATTGTGACCCGGACTTGACTCCCCACGTCGTATTGTTCCTGGAGCAGGGGTTATATAGCATAGTGTAGTGCGGGCGCCGGTCGTGGGCACAGTATCGAGCACAGCGGCCGGTAACCCCTGCCCTGTCCTGTCCGGACGGTATGGTGTTGATGCGACTTCCCGTCTCGTCGGCCGCTCTGCTGTGTCGAGCCGTCGTCCGGCTGATGTCGCGGGAGTGGTTGGTCGCATTAATTGGACGCGACGTTCTGTCGGAGAGATCGGTCGAGGCAGAGGGGACGGGGTTATTGCCGAGCCGGCCTCGAGCGAGATGAAGAATCGACATCTCGTCCGAGGCTTTACGCGCGGGGCCTCGAGCGAGACGAAGAATCGGTTCCCCGTCCGAGGCCTTTCGTGCGAGGCCTCGAGCGAGGCGGAAAATCGGCAGACCGTCCGAGGTTTTTCGTGCGAGGCCTCGAGCAAGGCGGAGAGTCGGTGGCCTCGGACAAGGCCGGGGATTAGCCAATAGTTGTCTCTTGGCTTTGGTTTTGACGGGGTCTAAGCGATTTTTTCGATTTTTGCTTAGGGGACCCCTTTTTATGGTACCCGACACGTATCCTCTAATAAGTATTTAATTTTGTTACATTTTTATTTTATTTGTATATATAAAATCTCTGCTAATTTCCTTTGATATAACTAGTAGATTTGTGCTGGACTTGTACAGCTTTTTTGATCCTTTGATAAAATATTTCTCGTGCATGCAGGGAATAAAGTCGGGAAAACAGGTGCCTCTGACTGACCGGTGAACATTTTTCTTTTCTTGCCGTGGCCCGTCACCCGTGGGGTACCAGGGAGAGGAGAGCCGGAGAGGTAGAGGCGCCCGACCGGCCGTACTATCCGACAGCGCCCAATAGAAAAACCCCATCCACATCTACTAGTACTAGCTCTGAGAAATGGGCCAAGTGGCAATAGAAAAACACCTCCATTGCCCATTGGTGGGTTCCGCTTCTGTCTGGCGAACCCGGGCGCGGCCACCCATGCGAAGGCGGGCGGATGAATCGCGGGATCGAGCACTTTCCTTTTAGGTATTTCCTTTCGAATGTTGTGATTGTGACGGACGTCGCAGCGAGCCTGCAGGAACGCACAAGGCATGACTATGAATCTACTATAGGTGAGAATATTTTTTAATCTTTTATTAGTTGTGAGAGATATAGATAGATAGGAAAAGATAGTATGCCCCAAACGTGCTAGACCTCTAAGTTCTCTACAATAAATAAAATAGAATTATCTATAAGGAATCCATGTGCCATCGGTGGAGGAGACGCGGAATAAAAGTTAGAGAGTAACAACTACTGACACATGTGTTTCCGTGTTGGGTCCCGTTCACTTGGAGGAATCTAGATAAATTTGGAGGAATTTGTGAGAGAGAAATACTATTTTGGATGAAAAAAAATGAATCAAGCCGGATTTAAGAGCACGCGAACGGGCCTTGGTTCAAAAAAAAAATCCATTTCTCTGGTTTCACAAATTTCTTTTTAAATTACACCTAGAATAATATGTTTCCACTAAGAAATGCGCACACGTATTTCTCTAAGCCGTGACAAAAAACAGACTTCTATTCTCTCTATCTCTACTATATAATTTAAAAAAGAATAAATACCCAGACGTGTTGCGTTCCTCTCGAATACTCACTGCCTGTTTGGAACGGAGGGATGTAAAACAGAGGAATAGAGAAAAACACAGGAATAGGAAAAGAATAGAGGTTGAAAACATAGGATTGAAAAAACATAGGAATTTATAGAAATTGGCGTTTGGAACAAAGGAACATGGCTAGCATAGGAATTTAAGAGTTTTCCTAGAAACTCAATGGCTTAGGCTAAGCATAACAGTAAACAAAATTCCTTTCGTTTTATAAAAAAAAAGCTACAAATAAGTTGAAGCATCATGGATGGTCCACGTGCCAAATATTATCCTTTCTCCTACTCTGATTAAGCACCCCGGTCTTTTTTATCTATTGTAGTACTACTTTAGCGTTATTTATCATTTTCCTCGATTCCTCTGCTAATGCAGTCCGTCATCGGGTTGCAGAGACAGCAAGCGCTCGTTCGCTCGGTAATCGCAAAGGAAAAGAAAACAAGGGCTCACGGTGGATGTTTTCTTTCCTATGAAATCGGCATCCAGCTACAGAAATCCAAAGGAAAGGGAAGTGAATTTCCTCCGTTCGAAACACTCAGTCCAGCTTCCTTTCCTCCGTTTTCTCCTTCCTACGATTTTCCTTCGCATTTCCTACGATCTAAACAGGCCCTCACAGTACATTATCCTTTTGCAAATATACGCCAATGCAGAACAACTTTTTCTTTTTCTTTTTCTTTTTTTCCGAAAGTAACGCGGAATAATAAATAGGAAAGGCACATGTGCCTAGTGGACCCGACACTAATACGGCGCAAACGGAGGGACCAAACCGTAAAAAACGCACGGTTCCGCTTCGTCTTCCATTCATTCCGCTTCGTTGTCTCCTCCTCTTCTTCGCTCCCTCGTCCCCGTCAGACCATCATCCCCCACCCTGTGACCCAACCGGGGCGCCGGCGGTCTTCTCTTGGCCCCGCTAGATCCCGCCAATCACCACGCGGCACGCGGCCTCCCACGCACGCGTGCTCTCCCCTTCCTCGCTTCGTTCCTTCCTTCCGGGATTCGGATTTGGGGATTGCTGTCTGTCCGTCCCAACAAGGAGGAAGACGAGGCGAGGCGAGGGGAGGGAGATGGGTTACATTGGCCACCACGGCGTCGCCACGCTGCGGCGCTACAAGTACAGCGGCGTCGACCACTCGCTCGTCGCCAAGTACATCCTCCAGCCCTTCTGGTCACGATTCGTCAACATCTTCCCGCTATGGTTCCCGTAAGCGTCCTCCCCTCTCTGCCTCTCTCCCCCCCCCCCCCCCCTCTCTCTCTTTGATTCTTGCTTCATCCGTCCGTGTCAACCTCCAACTCTCCCCCGTTGCTGAATGGCGTAGTGAGAATGATTGGTTTTCCAGCAACAAGCTAAGATTGTTTTCAGACCCGACCCCGTTGGCGGTGCTGCCTGCCTGCATGCATCCACCATCTTGCTGACATTCTGTTCCTATTGGCCACACTGTCCTGATCTGGTTTTGATTCATTGTATACCGACATCTCCAGTTCCGGCTTATTTGTGTGGCATCTGCCATGTGTGTGATTTGATTTGGGCAGTTCGAGCTTACCTGGCACTAATGTTCTGTAACGCTGAGTCCCGACCTTTAGCTTAGCTTGAGGAATCATCTTTAGCTTTGGTGAGCATCCCCCAGGGACTGCAGACTGCACACAGCCACAAAGCAACGGCTTTTGCTGAGTGTTTCCATCTTGCAAAGCTGAAAAAAGCTTGGCTCGCATTCTGTAACCATGTTCTTCCGGATTAGTTTAAGAGCCTTGCCTTCAATGTGACATCTGAGGATTATTCTGACCCATGTACTTTAACGCCGTTATTTTAACTTTATGCGATAGCGACTAAATCAAGCCTTACCATTCTTTGATTCTGCTGTTCAGTTGCTTCCTTGGTAAATGGAAATGGGGTATGCCTTGTTTTTTTTTTCAAAAAAAAGTATCCTGTCATTTGCTGTTTACCTGCAAAGTTTATCACTCCGATGAAGTAAGTCACGTTTGCATTCTTCCTTCAAGTTAATGCTTGCACACATCAAGCTGTTGCTTCTTTTTTCCTCTGTGCTGAGTGCTAACCTTATCTTTTTTTATTTGTTTTTTGGTTGATGCTGGGATGATCTGCAGACCAAACATGGTGAGAGTTCAATTCACCTGCTCTTACAATGAACTGTGCTTCTTTTGTTGTCCTGATAGAAAGTATTGATGCATTTTTCTTTTCAGATTACACTGACAGGTTTCATGTTTCTACTGACATCGGCATTCCTTGGCTTTGTAAGTATCTTACTGCAGTAAAGTTTTCAATACATATAATACTGTATTGTTCTTACATATGTATGTGAGTTTCTCTTTCTGGATGATCATAGTACTACAATACTAATAATTCAGAAAGCTTGAGCCTTATTACTGCTTCCATTCTACGTGCAGTTATATTCACCACATCTAGATACAGCACCCCCCAGATGGGTTCACCTTGCGCATGGACTGCTTCTCTTCCTTTATCAGGTTTGCCAATCTTTATGTGCTCACCCAAATACGCATTGCTCTACTGCCATATTTTCCCTTCACAGCATAACGCAAGCTTGGCATTCAACTAGTACTCTAATTTGTCAATCTGCACTTCTAGCACTTTTTTTTTTAATTCAAGGCATCTACTGATCCATGGTATCTAGGTTTTCGTAATCAATTTTGTGGATCTTAGGATCCCTGAATATCTTTCTGAACATCTGATTGGGGTTTTCCGGTTTTCCTGGGATCTAATAGCTTCATTTTTTTAATTGAAATATCATGTCAAACCTTCCACTTTTTTAGTTTACATGGAATGGTGTTTATGCAGACTTTTGATGCTGTGGATGGAAAACAAGCAAGGCGTACCAACTCATCAAGTCCTCTAGGCGAGCTTTTTGACCACGGTAATCTCCAGTTGGAATTTAAGCTAGTGTACTCAGTTTTAAGAAATCTCGTATGATGCTGACAAGTTTGCATCCTGTGCAGGATGTGATGCGCTTGCCTGTGCTGTAAGGCCCACCTGTCAATATTTTTTCTTTCAAGTGCAATGATTTTGAAATCGTTGCGAGCTGATTATTTTTTTTATTTTATCTATTAGTTTGAGTCCTTGGCTTTTGGAAGCACGGCAATGTGTGGAAAGGCTACCTTCTGGTTTTGGTTCATTTCAGCTGTCCCATTTTACTTCGCAACCTGGGAACAGTGAGTTCTTGTGTTCTTGCCTTGTCCACCAGCGATGAATGAAACATCAAGCTGTCGTATGATCAATCATTGTTCTAAACTAATTTGCATGTTTAATACTTTTTATATTATACATATCTTGCCAAATGGGTCATATTTCTTTTGATTAATGCCTCCCATCGTCCCGCGTGACTCTTAAGTCTTCTGGAGGCTCTATTTTTTTAAAAAACCAGACACAATATATTTTCCTTTATTATGCTGTATGGACCTCAAAACTTGATTTCTTACTTTTGTTCTAGTGGTTCATTATGGTTCATTTGGTTCTGTGCTGTTGTGCATAATATATGTTGTTGCGTGGGAAGTGCTTCAGTGCTTTCTGGAAAGTGAAAACACACTTGTGTAATTATAAATAGGGATATAATGCAGCTACCCACTATCCTGCTGAGATTTGCACAACTTAGCTTCTGCAAGTGCAAAACACTACTACTGTCAAGCTTCACTACTATATACATTTTGTTGTTTATCTTGATGCTTTCTTTTCTATTTTTTGTTGAAATGATTTCTTGTTTTCTCCTGTATAACTTCATGCTTCATTGCTCTGTGCAGCTTTTTTACAAATACACTTATTCTTCCTATAGTCAATGGACCAACTGAGGGCCTTATGCTGATCTACTTGTGCCATTTTTTCACCTTTTTCACAGGTATCATTTGGTTTAAACTGTCAATTTTCATGCTTATAAGGTCCCTGTTGAACTTTAAATAAGGGGTGTTCCTCTTCTAATTCACTGTGCATATGTATGAGGCCTTTACTCAAAAACATGTGGTTTGTGGTATTTATAGCTCATGGTTTGTGGTATTTATAGCTCATGGTTTGTGGTATTTATAGCTCATCTTCCTTTTTAGGAGCCGAGTGGTGGGCACAGGATTTTCAGAAGTCAATGCCCCTGCTGGGTTGGGTTCCTTTTATTTCTGGTATGGATGCTACCATACTAAGATTCCTTTTTTTTGTATTTATAGTTATATTATCATATGGTCACCAATTTCTTTTATTTTAGCGCCATATATATCACCTGTTCCTGGCGTTTTTCTTCCTCTTAATACTCTGTAAAAGCTTCATTGTGAAATGGAAGACGAATTGACTTTACCTATACTGAGGTTTTACGCTCATTGCCTCTTTCCCCAGAAATCCCGGTGTATGACATTGTGCTATGTCTTATGATTGCTTTTGCTGTAATCCCAACAATTGGATCTAAGTAAGTACTGTGTGACAACATGTATTACTTTCAAGTGGTATTTTGTGCTATCTGGTGTTCTGTATCATTTTTTGTATATTATATGGCCCTGTAATGAAGGGGAGCCTTGGTGCAGTGGTAAAACTGCTGCCTTGTGACCATGAGGTCACGGGTTCAAGTCCTGGAAACAGCCTCTTGCAGAAATGCAGGGAAAGGCTGCATACAAAAGACCTAAGTGGTCGGACCCTTCCCCTGACCCTGCGTAAGCGGGAGCTACGTGCACTGGGGCTGCCCTTTATATGGCCCTGTAATCTTATCTGTAAAGATCTCTAAAATTACATTCGCTGTTATATTGAGTTCTAAAGTCCAAAGAAACAATAAGTATATTTTAATCTTTATTTCTGTATATTGTTTCATATGTAAGATTAATTTAATCTTTATTTCTGTATATTGTTTCATATGTAAGATTAATTTATCTTTCCAATAAAAAAGAAATAGTTTAATCTTTAATTGATGTCTCGCTATGAAGTGAAATGGCTAAAGTGAAATTACAGTTGCAAAATGGACCACCTGATAGGTTGGTACATGAATATTATAGTGCCAGAGCTAGTTAATGCTGCAACGAACCAATTGAATGAATTGATACCCTTTTAGCTGATACATGTTTCTGTACAATATATCTAAAACAACCCCTATCAAACCAAGTGATTTTAATGCTCTAGTTGAAGTCATTATCAGACTTGCACAAAAGGTACCTAAGTTCAGTTTTTGTTTCCGCCTTTTCGTTTTTTTAACGCTTGCGTATAGATCTATGGATGGAAAGGCATAATAGACCAGCTGCTGAATTATGTACCCTTTTGGTGCTTAAGCATAAGCATACACATTGCATTTAAGATCTAGGTCTTGGACTCTTGGTTAGATGCTCTAGTACCTTTTTGAATCGCTAGCAAAGCAAGTATTGCTGATCTAGTGGAACAATACTTCATTTACTTAATGCTTGAGCTTATTGTATATTATAATTTTGAATGTTTGTATCATTGAAATATAATATAAGGTTGATAAAGTTAATTTGCAACTGTACAGCATTCACAATGTATATAAAGTCGTTGAAGCAAGAAAAGGAAGCATGGTGCTGGCACTAGCCATGGTAATATCAAAATTTATCTCCTTTTTTCTACTTTTGTGATTTTGTGATTCTCTTTCATTCATCTGATATTCTTCATTTGTGCCAGCTCTTTCCTTTTGGTTTGCTCTTGGCTGGAGTTCTTGTCTGGTAAGGCTTTTGAGACCCTTCCTTGCTTCACGTGTATGCAGTTATGCATCACTCTACCAAGAAATTTGAACTGGGCTATCTAAGCTACCAGTTTAGTAGCCTCTAGTATATCACTGAAGGATATTGCATTTTTGTGCAGGTCCTACCTTTCTTCTTCAGATATAATGAGAAATCAACCGCATTTGCTAATTATTGGAACTGGTTTTGCATTTGGATTTCTTGTGGTAAGGCCAATTGTTGTAAACTGGTTTTGTATTTGCTTTTGTACAATCAATGCCTTGTGTAGCTGTGTCCTTCCTTTGCTTCTTTGTGTATATGATCGTTTGTAAATGACACCTTCCTGTTTAAGACTTGAGAGCATTGTGTCCTTCTGCCAAAAATATAGTTTAGACCCTGATCTCTCATGCTGATTATATTTTGCTCTTACTGATTCCCTTTTTCAGATACTGTAGTGCAGTAAAAATATGAACATTACTTTATATCTGCTTATATTGTTCCACAGGGAAGAATGATTCTGGCTCATTTATGTGATGAACCCAAAGGTCTGAAAACAGGGATGTGCATGGTACTTGCTTGGAAAGCCCAATCATTCTTTTGTTCTTTTTTACACCATCCTCATTTATGGCCTTGCTAAAAAATCATATTTATCCTTCTACAGTCCCTTGCGTATTTTCCATTTGCAATTGCAAATGCGCTGACTGCCCGGCTTGATGATGGGTTTGCACCTAGATACCTTCTTCTATTATCCTTTTTGTAATAATAATTTCATAGTCCATCTAATTTTATGTTCATTGATCGTTGCAGAAATCCCCTCGTTGATGAGCAGCTAGTTCTCCTGATGTACTGCTTATTTACAGGTACTGCGTTATTTATTCTCATGATTATCTTTTCTAGCAACAAGCGGGCAGTTGTGCAGTTGTGCGCTGAAGTACTTTTTTGGTGTGTTTTTGTTGCTCAAAGAGCAACATTCTTTTCGGTGTTGTATTTATGGAAGACTAAACCTGCTAAATCATCATGTTTAGAGTGTTTCTGTTGATGGTTTGAAAACTTTAGATCAGTAGCTCAAAGCTTACCATTGCATCAAATTGACCACATTAAAAAATTCATTGACAGGCTTGTCGCTCATCTTACCTTTGGATTGTAAGAGCACGTGGACACCGGTCTGACTATTTTTTTGACTTTTGCAGTGGCTTTGTACATGCATTTTGCTACGTCTGTTATTCATGAGATCACCAATGCACTTGGGATTCACTGCTTCAGGTTTTTAATCCTCATTACCATCATCTTCCTTTGCACGTGTTTGTATCATCAGTTGGTTGACACAAAGTTTGTCTTGTGGCAGGATCACTAGGAAAAAGGCATAGTTCTCCATCCATGGGCATCAGCGTTGCCCTGAATTGTAATCAATCACAAGTGGTGCCTGCCAGACAAGCAACTTTTCATATTTATCTCCATTATATACATGGATGCTGCTTCCTGAATCACGTTTGCATCGTCCATTACGGGGATGGTGCCCCCTGAAAATTCACATCAGCATGAAGAACTTGCGGATGAGAAAACAGTGTATTTTTTAAACAATTAGTAACAGGATGTTGTGTCTTTCCTTGACCATGTGCTCATGTTATGCTCGGCAAAAATTTTGTGGAATTTGTTGAGCTGGCTGATAGTGATATATTGCAAATTAAGAATTGCTCGGTACTGTTAAAGGAATGGCCCTTCATACATTTTTTGTGTGCTATCCTTTTGCACAACGCATTATCCATGTTATTTTCTTTTGTTTGTAGGAGGTTGTCTGCGTTATTTTAAGAAGCCTGTATCTGTTTCTGATTGGATTTTTATTATGCAAGTTTGGAGCAATGTGCGAAAAATATCAGTTCCCTTGTGTGAAAAATGTTTCAGCTGAGCTTATGTGCAACTATTGTCTTGGAAAAATACTTAATAATCTCATAAACATAATGTAGATAGACACTAGTTACTAGTAGAAAGTATTTGTCGAAATCGTGAAAACCATGAAATATAACGTGACAGGTCCGCATCCGGCGCCAAAGCCAAGCAAACACAACTAAAGCACCCATCAGTCAGCTCAGCCCATTCTAGGCTGATTTATCATTTATTAATGATTCATGTTGGTGTGATGGGGCAGCAACATCTCAACTGAAGCACTTTTATTGTCAAAAAAAAAAAAAAAAAACTGAAGCACTTTTGCTTCCTGTGCTGGAAGAGTTGAAAAGTCTAGACTCAAAAGCTCTTCACCGGATCTACAAAGTTCCAAGAAGTAAAAACTGCGCTGCACAACTCGTTAACCCCATCAGACAGAGAATGTGAGGTGGTACTCTTCTACCACCTTCTCCTGCGCTAATCCCCGGCACTCTACTGTAATTTCTCCGCAATTCCCTATGTCAAGTATCATATATTAGTATGTATATTGGCATGCTGACATGTGTTCAGTCAACTTCAGAAGGCTGGAACAAATTTCAGGCGTATAGATAGATGATCATACCTTGAGACTGTTCCAAATGCACCTTTACCAAGTTCTAGCTCTGGAGAAAAATCATTTGTGATTTGTTTCAGAAAGCTTGCAGGTATATCCTTGGGCAATGTGCTTCAGAAAGTTAGTAGTCATCTCTGAAGATTTAGAAAGTTGTGATCTGAGCGACAGCAAGACACAGCACGGGAGGAGGGGGACAAGACCCCCCAAGTCCATAAAGTTTTTACTGGAAAAAATTACATTTTGTTAGAAATCACGTTCTTCGGCACATACAATCACAAGCACAAACAGGGTGAACACAGAGTTGGGAGGAAGAGGGAGCTTTTCTGCATTTCACTTTCACTTTCATTCAGTTACAGCTGTGAAAAAGGACCTCCTATATATAGCAAAGGAGGCTAGGTAAAAACCCTGCTATAGCCACGTGCGCCCCTAATATCACAACAAAAAACATTTATTCAACAACTTAATAATCTACATTTATATTAAGGAGATCGTAACAAAAATCTTGTCATATATTTTTTATGCTTTTTAGACAATAAAAAAACATAAAACACAACTAGAACAAAATATTTTCGTTCATCTAAACTTGTTTTCCTACAATATTGGGGTGCATTTCGCTAATTTTAGGTTCATTGAGCGGCGTTACTATTATACATCGACTTTCTATCTCTTTTGCGGATCACGATGTAGATGAAGACGTTTACATACATGCACGCATACTTGCCTCTAATAAAAGCATGCGTGGGACTTCCGCAAGACTGAGCTGATAGGTCTCAAGATTGATCAATTACCATAGACATCGTTATCAAGGATACGTCGCCTACTACTAAAGATTCCATTATTTCATTACAAAGAATTTAATCAGCCGAGCTACGTTCAATTTTCTTATATTGCTCGTTGCTACCTCCCCTGTGTATAATTGATGGCTTCGCCACTGCTTCTGTTGGGTTTGCATCCATCTTGCTACGGCACTCTTCTTCTAAGTACACCAATATAGGCACCGACCAACACGTCACAAAGACGTTAATTAATCTTCTCCAAACATGGAAACTCATAAAAAACAGCTTGCATTGGTGGTATGCATTTTCACTGTGCTACAGCAAAAAAAATCGATGATTAACTTTTGGGGGAATTCCTTGTGTGCCATTAAAATATGATTTGATATGATCAATATATCTTAGAAAAATCATATCTTTTTTTTGCGGAATTAAATGAAAATAATTTTTATATGAAAATTATAGATCTCGACGAGATCTACAACTTTCTAGTTTTGAGTTTTTTATTTGAAGTCATTAAGATGCTAAAAAAAATTAATGACATATTTAGACTTAAGGGTATTTTCGACTTTTCACGCTTGCGGTCGGGTTCATAAACCCGGGGTCCCTCGCGGACCGGCTTCCCCGCAAAGGCTCGGCCCGAGCAGGCAGCACGCAACTCATGGGCCGGCCCAGATACCTGAGCGACAGGGCGGGGGAGTGATTCAATCTCCGACCGAAAGGCCAGGCTGAGGAGGAACAACACCCGTTTTCTGACTCCGGCCCACCTCTCCGACCGGAGCGCTCGCTTCGGTCTCCAGCCCGCCTCCGGACGTCTCTCCGACCAGAAGGCCTGGCCAAAACACTACTTTCGACTCCGACCCCACGTCTCCGACCGAGGTATGCAAAGACCCTGCTCACTGCTCTCCTCCGACCAGCGCAAACCAGAGCCGACTGGGACCAAACGACCGGGGACGCTCGCCCGGAAGGGACCAGGGAACGTGCGGAGAAAAGCAAGGCAAGGCTCACAAGTCAAACCACGGTACCAGGGACCATACCCTGCACGGAACAGCACTCCGTAACTGCCCTGACACAAACAGTATTATAGCCGCCGACATTTCCATCTACAGTGTTATGGGCGCCATTGACTCCCATACGGTAAGGCCCCCCACATGCCTCCGGGCATCGATAGTGTTGTGGGCGCCGGGATTTACCGTACCGAGTGCACATGGTGAAAGTCCTCACATGTCTCTGGGCATCAACAGTATGTGCAGGTACCGACATCTGCCATACCCAAACAAGACGACGGACCTCCTATGTGCATCTGACATCCAACAGTTTTGTGGGCGTCTACCATCATCCTGTACCCATCGCGTGGGCAACAAGGCTTAGAAGCATTCATACTCTCTCCCTCTCACTTGTAAGACCATCCCCTTCATCTATAAAAGGGGATGCGCTCTTTCCCAATAGACCAGGTGGATCAAGTTGATTCAGGCCCAGTCCCTTTAGATTCATTAGATCGACCAAGTTCACTAGTCCACAACCGTAGAACCGCCAGGTTCGAACCTCAAGCGCACGCTTGAACACTTAGCTCATAGCGGAGCTCCTGTCGCTCTCGGCCCTTCCGACCGGAGCCGATCGAACCTCTTGTACACCCCATCTTTCTCCTTCTCATTTGTAACCCCACTGCAGACTTTGAGCACCTAGGCTCAGGAATAAAGTCACCGACCGACTCAAACTGGATGTAGGGCACGTTGCCTGAACCAGTATAAACACTGTGTCATTGAGTGCTAGGCCACATCCAATCACAACGTACGACAAAACTATAAATATTTATATGTTGGTCACTTTCTGCACCGACACCTGTAGTTTGACGGCGTTAGAGCCCAAATTGACGGCAATGGCATGGAGGGCACAAAAAAGTTGAAGCAGTGGTGCTGAAGACAGCTGAACTTTTTTTAGGGACATACAGAGCATTGCGATATTTTTTAATGGCACACATGAATTCCCCCTTGACTTTCATATACTCTGCCCATCAAAATGGAACGCAGAAGGCGAGCTCACTCGCTGTGTTGGGCACGGGAGGTGTAGCGCTGATGTTTTGGCCCAAGTAATGGTCCGTGGGCTTTGTTGGGGCGTAGGTTCGCTCGCTTGTAAGAACTACTGGGCCGCAGAGAGCTCCTTCTCTTGGGCTGAGTTTCAGGAGACTTTGGCATTTGACCCATCATGAGAAACGGGTTTCGCAGTTTTACCATCCCTCAAATTGGTTTTGCAATTTAGCCATTATGAAACGGATGCAACCCGCTGGAATACACTTTGTGTAGTTTGAATTCGTGAAAAAAAGAAGACACCGACTTCCATTCCTACCCCTGGCGCTGTTACTTTCGTTCCATCAGAACGGATCAAACAAAACGGATCGGCCCTCTCCTCCATCCCCATTGCTAGCCTTCCCCACGCCGCTCCCTCCCCGTGCCGGCGCCGGCGCTGGCCTTCCCCACGCTGCCCCCTCCCCTGCCGGCACCGCCCTGCCACCACGTCGGACCCCTCCCATGCTGGCGCTGGCCTTCCCCCACGGCGCCCCCTCCCCTGCCGGCACCGCCCTGCCACCACGCCGCATCCCTAGGCCATCCAAGTGCCGCCTCCGACCCAGGCCAACCTCAGCTCTACCCTAGGCCATGAGCCACGCCTGCGCCCAGGTTGCCACGCCAGGCCGGCGCGTCCCCAGCCGACGCGTCCACTCCCGTGCCATTGCTGGGCTTCCCCAAAGCCTCCTCCTCCCTTGCCAGCACAGGCCCGCCCCCATGCCTTCTCCTCCCCTGCTGGTGCAGGCTCGCCCCCACGCCTCCACCTCCACTGTAGGCGCTAGCCAGCACTGCTCCACTTCGGCGCCGCCCAAATGGATGGGAGCAGCAGTTCGACGGGGGCCATCCAGAGGGCTGGGAGTAGAGTCAGTCTCCCTCTTGTCCACTGTGATAAATGCAAATGCCACATTGTCAAGGCATTGATGGCAAAGACAGAGAAGAACTATGGGCGCATGTTCTACATCTGTTCAACTCGAATGGTTCTATGATTTCTTCCATTTTGTTTGTAATTCATTTGTTGTATTGTTCAGTCAATTGAAATTTCTTTGCATTGTTGATAGATGGATGGTGGTGGATGTGACTTTTGGAAGTGGGAGGACTATGAGCAATGGCTGGTTGATAACAAGCATGTGCCACCCTCTTATCAGCCTATTTTTCAGAGCACTAAGATGCCACAACCAGAAGAACATACCAAGGGAGATGGTGGACAACTAGAGCAGTTGAAGTACCTGACAGGAATAGCTAAAGAGATTGTGTTCTTGCTGAAATGCTTGATATTAGTTTGTGCACTTGTACTAGTGACCAATTTGTATAGAATTGTTAAGAGTGGGTGATGAGTGTGCTTTCTGTAATTGTAGAACCTGTGTGCTGAAATAAATGAATCTAGAATGCTTTCCTATCTCTGTGTGTTGTGTCATGAATCTAGAATGCTTTCCTATCTCTGTGTGCCATTTGTCATTCTGTACATGTTTCCATTTGTCTGACATAACTGTATGGCATCTGCTACTGTGTGTATCATAAGCTAAGAAAGAAGTTAGTTGCTTCATTGTACCTGCTGTGCTGGTGACTGGATTTTTAAGCCTCCTGCAAAAATCAAACATATATAGCTGCTACTGATCTGTTGAAGGTAATGCTACTGCTACTGATCTGTTGAAGGTAATACAATAGCTGCTCTAGAAACTACAGTTCATACTCTACTCATGGCACATTCTCAGTTAGTAATCTCAGTTAATAAACTCAGTTTTTTTGAATTTTTTGCAGCTACTGTGAACGTGATCTTATTAGTTCGGTCTGATCCTGTTAGTTCTGCAGCTACCATTTTCAATCATGTTTGGCAGCTACAAGCGTGTTGTTTTAGTTAGAATCTTGAGAAAGTTTCCAAGAACGATTTTTGGGTCCAATTTCATCTATCTTCTTGTCATTTGTGTTATCCAACAGCCAAAGCTTTTGGCTATTTTGTGCATGTTGTTCCTTGATTGACTACAAACAGAGAACATGGATGCAAATAGAGAACAGTATAGGAATGCTTTCCATGACTCAATCTGGAATGCTTTCCATGACTCCAACTCCACCAGCATGAGCATCAATAAGTTTACAGTTTCAACAGCAGCCACACTTTTGCATATTTTGGAAATAGACTACATTATGCAAATTCTGGATTCATTGTCAAGTACAATACCACATACTTCAGTTCCACAAGACGACACAAGTTTCAAAGGTGAAATCAAAGTTCTAGAAACAGACTACATTGTCAAGTACAATACCACATACAACAGATTGTGGAAACAGACTACATTATGCAAATTCTGGAGGTTCAACTCCTGGGTTGGCTGATGACTTGTTTCTTCCTTGGCATCAGCTTCTTTGCAATTGTCTTCTTCATTATTTTTCCTTGTATCTTGCTGGGAGTACTTGTGTCTTCTCCCATCAGACTGTGCATTGGCTGAGGACTTGTTTCTTCCTCCATCAGAAGATTAAGTTGTCTGACATTTGGAAAAAAGGAGGAGAATTAATGAAACAAAATATTAGACATATGAATGAATAACAAAATATTGGACACTTGTACCTTCGTGTCAACCTATTAGGACTATCATGCTGTAGTGTTTCCCTTGTTCTAGTGGGACTTGTGACTGGTGGGACATGGCCATATTCATTGTGACTGGTGGGACTTGTGACTGGTGGGGCTTGGCCACATTCGTTGTCAGGCTCCCCAGAAACATGCTTTTTGCTCTCTTTACAGGGACCTTAGCATTTTTGCCATACTTAGTTGTATTCGGCCTAGCCTTCCTTTTTGGTGGTTTCTTAGTCCCATTAAGTCTGCACTTGTAACTAGTTTCTCCATGTCCCAATTCTCCACATCTCTTGCATTTCCTTTTCCCTCTAATCAGTTGCCTCTTACCTTTAGTAGCCTCACTGGCCTCCAATTCAGCATCTTTGTCAGCTTCATTTGCAGCCTCTTTGGCAACCTTCTTGGTTTTGCCAGCACTGCCTCCTTCCAAACAACCTTTAATTCTCAGTTTCCTGTACCTTTCAACACCCTTTTTATCAAGTGGTGCCTCAACAGGAAAAGGAATATCAACTTTTGGCCACTGTGTCTTATCTGGAAATAGTTCTATAAGCCTCTTATATGCATTTTTGAACCTCTACACAGAGTAATAGTCATGAACAAAGTCCTCCAACTTTACATCAGCACTTTGTTGGGCTGATAGCAAGACCAAAGCATGCCGACAAGGCTTTCCAGTGTGCTGCCATTCAAGACAGGTACATTCATGCAAGGATGACTTGACAACATGTCTATTTTGTGTGCTGGTAGTGTCATGTACTTCTGCAGCAAAACAACCTGCCTTCACAACGGTTAGGTTTCCTAATCCCCTAGTCCTTGCTTTCAGTATAGTTAGGATACCAGGTAGGATGTTACCCTCAAGTCTCTCTGAAATCAACCTTCTCTTGTTCCATAATACCATTAGCATTTCTCTAATTTTATCAGCAAGCTCAACTACAGGAAGATCCTTCCAATCTCTAATCTAGTTATTAAAAGACTCTGTAAGATTGTTGGTAACATAGTCACACTTAATTTCTTGATTGAAAGCACTTCTCATCCACAACAATTTGTGGTGGTTATGAAGCCATTCCAATACTTCAGGGCAAGCAGTCACAATTTCATGGAAGAAATATTGGAAAACTTCAGGCCTATATGTCCTAGCTGCAGGATACATTTTTGAAAAAATGTCTCCACCAAATCTTTTTATGAAATTCTGCATTAGATGCCTAAAGCATTCTCTATGCTCAGCATTAGGGAAGACATCTCTAACAGCTTTCTCTAAACCTTTGCATGCATCAGTGCAAATAGCAAGTAGTGGTAGGTTTCCTATTGCTTTGTGTAGCTGAGTCATGAACCATGTCCAGTTATCTATTGTCTCCCCATCTATGAAACCAAAAGCAAGAGGGTACATCCAATTATGACCATCTATTGCAACAGCTGCAGCCAAATGTCCATTCCACCTACCATTAAGTGCAGTTGAGTCTATGCTCAGATAAGGCCTACAACCCTCTAAAAAACCCTCAATGCAAGGACTTAATGCACAGAAAAAATCTGTGGAAGTAAACCTTGCCATCTACCTCCTTTAAGTCAATTTCAATCACACTACCTGGTGACCGCTTCAATACCTCTGCCCTCCAGCTAAACAACATTTGGAAGCTCTTCTCCCAGCTGCCAAATATTTCCCTCAAGGCAATATTCCTTCCCCTCGCCACTGTGTCATAGTGAATTTCACACTTGTGTTTCTCTTGTAGCTTCTTCTGCAATTCTTTAGGGCCCATGTTGGGAGTCTTCTTAAGGTGGTGAATAGCCTTTGATGCTACCCAGCCACTTGTTGGAGTGGTGGTCTTCCTCCTTGCACTAGAAGAGCATGTATGCCGAGAAATCAAACATGTGACCTGCAAAATACCAATGAATTAGATATTGACCAGCAACAAAAAAATGTAGAAAAATGTTAGCCACTAGTTAAACACCTTAATGGTTGCCCCATTAGGTTGCCTCCTTCCAACAATATGCCACGGGCAACCTTCTACATTGCAATCCCCAATGTACCGTTGTGGCTTAGATTTCACTATGTGCAGCTCGAACTCCTCATTTATTGCAAACTGCCTCATAGCCAATCTGAATTCTTTCATGTTAGGGTACACAGTGCCAATGTCCATACAAGGATTGTTTGGGTCATAGACTAAGATTCTCTCCCCTGGCACATGATCGTCAACAGGAATGGCAGCCCTAGCTGTGTCAATCTCCTCCTCAATAGTGGCATTCCTATTTTTAGGCCCGTTTTCCATCTCTGTAGAAGCCTGCTGAGCCTGCTGCTCTTGAGATCGATGTTCATCATCCTCGGTTCTCAAACCCAAAAGACAAAATAATTGATCCTCATCAATTATTTCTTGCCTGCCCTCACCCTCTTCATCATTTGTGTCAGCAATCTGCAGGTTGTCCCATTCAACACCTCCATAATATTCTATAGCCAATGCATTGCCACTAACATCACCACATCCATAGTCTACAGCCTTTGTATTGTGACCAACATGACAAGTGTCTGCTACAGACTCTAATCTAAGCTTAGGCTCCACATCGAGCCTGGATAAAGCGAATGCAAGAAATATAGTTAAATTTCTATTCGAACAACTCTATCAGCGTTTCGAACTACGTTCGTGGACTACAAATACAAGAGAGAGAGAGTGCATACCGAGGAATTAGATCACTCCAACTGCAATCCATGGGGGAGGCGCCAGCTTAGTGGACGCGTCGGCTAGGGACGCATCGGCCTGGCGCTACAACCTGGGCGCAGGCCTGGCCCACGGCCTAGGGCGGAGCTGAGGCTGGCCTAGGCCGGAGGCGGCGCTTGGATGGCCTGGGGATGCGGCGTGGTGGCAGGGCGGTGCCGATAGGGGAGGGGGCGACGTGGGGGAAGGCCAGCGCTGGCACGGGAGGGGTCCAGCGTGGTGGCAAGGCGGTGCCGGCAGGGGAGGGGGCGGCGTGGGGAAGGCCAGCGCTGGCGCCGGCACGGGGAGGGAGCGGCGTGGGGAAGGCCAGCAATGGGGATGGAGGAGAGGGCCGATCCGTTTTGTTCGATCCGTTCTGATGGAACGAAAGTAACAGCGCCAGGGGTAGGAATGGAAGCCGGCGTCTTTTTTTTCACGAATTCAAACTACACAAAGTGTATTCCAGCAGGTTGCATCCATTTCATAATGGCTAAATTGCGAAAGCAATTTGAGGGATGGTAAAACTGCGAAACCCGTTTCTCATGATGGGTCAAATGCCAAAGTCTCGAGTTTCAGGCATATGCAACATGCTCGAGACCTCTGGACATTCTGAAATCATTTATTTTTTTCGAAAGGTTTGTTCTGAAATCATTTATCTTCGGAGCGTTGAGACAAAATTGGACAGAATAAAAAATATATTCATGATCTCTCTCGAGTAGTTTCTATGATCCAGTTTTTAAAAAATGTGTTAGCATCTATAGGTTCAAATAAATAAACTATCAAAACATATCCAATCCATAATTTTTCGATAATGCTCTGTCCAGGATGTCGGGCCGCGATGCCCACGAGGCTTTCTTATCCGCTCCTACACGTCATCGCTCGCACCACTCGCTCGCATCGCAAAAAAAGAAATCATTGACGTGCACTCCGCTCTGTACCCGTGGCCGCCGCTCCCACCCCCACCGGTCGACGCGCGCTGGCTTTGCACTGTCCGCGTCTCTTCCCCGGCTTCCTCTTCCTCTCTCTCTCTCTCTCTCTCTCTCTCTCTCTCTCTCTCTCTCCCTCTCCCGATGTGGCCCAAAGCGCGACCACCTCCGCACGCTGCGCATGGCTGGCCCGGCGGTACCCTAGCCGTGCGGCGCAGCCCCCTGACGGGGTGGCCACTCGCCCGCATCGCACACTGCGCGCCTCCGCCCCACTCTGCCTCGCTGCTCCTTCCACCATATCCACTGCGTGGCGAGAGATCCAATGGTGGTGGGGACTGCAGCGCCGGCAACAGGGCTGTGGGGGGCTGCGTGTCAAGCCCACGATACCAACGGTCACGAACGGGTCCCCGCCGGCCTAATAGTAGGTGGAGTCCATCTGGTCAATGTGGTGACAGTGCGGCTGCCTTCGGTGAACTCCACACGCCGGCGAGCCTCCATTTTGCAAGTATCAAGGAGATGTTGCGATGTGCTAAAAACGCATGTTGCAAGCATATGTTTTAAGTGTTTCGGATGTTTCAGAGATATGTTACAATTGTTTCAGATGAATGTTGCAAAAGTATATCAGAATGTTGCATATGTTGCAATGGTTGTACACGTATGTTGCAGAGGTCTGTTCCTAATATTTCATTTGTGTTTTTGGATGTATTGTTGCAAATGTGTTTATCTAGATGTTGCATACGTTTTCACATATGCTGCAATTATCTGGATATTACGTATGTTTGCAATGATTTTCAAGTTGTTTTCATGTTTTACAAGTGTTTTCAGAAGTATGTTTCAAGTGTTTCATTTATCTTCAGATGTATATTGCAAGTGTTGCATCTAGATATTTTAAAGGTAGATCGGGTGTTGCAAATATTGCAATGCGCGTGATAAGCCCATGTTTGGTAGTGTGGGCGCATGGGCACGTGAAAACCTAGGCGCAAGCGGGGGCGTGCTAGTTTTTGTTTGTTTGTGCGAGCGCGGGCGTCTGAACGCGGGTCTCGGGCCAGATGTCCGGACGCTAGTCGTCCCCATAATTTTTAGATGTTTTTTTTTCATATATAGACACATAAAGTCAAGTTATATCAAGACCAGCTGATTCGTAATCATTATGCATGCGCGTATAGCATGCTTCAGTCACAGAAATCACGATAGCATAGAGATGGTAAAACAGGGGCATGCTCCGGAGCCGGAGAAGCTCGTTTTTTGGGCTCCGCGGCCCCGGCTTGCCCTGGCACCTATCGGCCCATGGGCGACCGATAGGTGCGGGAGCCGGAGCCCTGCCAAAGAGGCCCATAATGTTGAAGCCAAAACAAGCATTGGGACAGCCCTTACCAAGAGAATAGCTCCAGTTTTAAATTATCCCAATGACAGCATCTCAATCCCCTGCATAATTGAAGTGCAAAGGCTCTGGTAAACTAAAAATAGATCCTGCTGGTCATTCATTTGTGGATATTGGAAGGACAAAAAAGATACTCCCTTCACCTTCAGTCATGAATATTTGGCACTTGGGACAAGGTTCAATCAAACTACTGAAACTTTGATCGGATATAGCATTTGAAATCATAAAAGCATGGGTGCGTTCTAAAATTAGTTCCATTAAATTCATTGGTATATTCTAATTCCAGTGAAAAAATATTTGTCAAAATCGGCTCTTGAAAAATCATGGAAAAATAATGCGACCAGATGGAGCAGATGATTCAGTTCTCTTAGGCCCTCCTTTGGAATGTGGAATTGTTTTCATATTTCCTGTTTTTTTTCTATGGAAATAAACCGATTCATATAAAAATTTCATTACAAGATTTCTATGAAAAACTTGCGTTCTAAAGGGTGTTATTCTGAGAACGACTTGTCATCATCTCAAGAATCCGAATTCTATTCTTATGGCCTTTTGAAAGAAACTAGTACAGTACCAAAAAGCATGAATAGGTAACAGAGCAGCAAGTCACTGACCATGAGGAGTCGCACTGCCAATGGCATTACTAGCAGTAGCACAAAAGGAACACGACAGCTAATGATCAATTCATTCGGTTAGTTGTGTGTTTATATTTACTTTACTTACCTCTGGCAAATAAATTGGTGCAATCACATCCCATCTATATAAATTTGCTCACATGCTCTCTGGATTCGACAGCATCGTGCAACACAGTGACAGACACACTACTCCGGTCGTTGGCCGTGGCCATCCATGGCTGTGCAACGAGCTGCGCTGCACGGGATGCTTCTTCTGGCGGTGGCGGCGAGCGGCGCCGCGGCGGCGAAGGTCCCGGCGGTGTACGTCTTCGGCGACTCCACTGCCGACGTGGGTAACAACGACTACCTGCCGTGGAGCATCGCCAGGGCCGACTTCCCTCACAACGGCGTGGACTTCCCCGGCGGCAGGCCCACCGGCAGGTTCAGCAACGGCCTCATCGGCGCGGACTTCCTGGGTAAGTACTGATAACTGCAATGCGTGTGCAGACATCTCACAAACAATGCTGCAAAAGGACTTATAAGTTTACAGAAGCTGACAGAAAAAAAAAAGTTATGATGATAGAGTACCTTATGTTCTTGTAGTATCGTTTTGACAAAACTTGCAGCCATTGCTATGGGGTTCAGCGGGAGCCCGCCACCTTACCTCTCTCTCATGGCGGCGACTGCTGCCAACAGCAGCAGAAGCAGCAGTGAGGTGACGAGGAACACGACGATGGCAGCTGCAGCAGCTTACATGAGCGGAGCCAACTTCGCTTCTGCAGGCTCTGGTCTTCTTGATTCCACTGTATGTCTATCTCTACTGTACATTTGTTTTCACCTTGCATCAAATTCTTTTGTCTTTTGGTTTGGGACATATAAATCTTGCTTCAATCTTGAACTACTTTGCAGCCAACGAACATTATTTTTCTCTCATAATAAATCAGCATAAGCTAAATTTCAGCATAAGCGAACAGGGTTCTCAAGTAAGAATCATGCTCCAGTTTCTGACTAGACAAATCTCTCAATTAGCTTAGTTTTGCTGTCAAGGAAGCTTATTAGGCAATTTGATTCTTAAAACAGAAGGCGTTTTAGCAAATTTAGGCTTATTAGGCTGCCTTTATGGTACACTTCAAGTACTATGTATGTGTAATGCGTGTCATCAATGCACACACTTTATATAATTTTAATTGTATCCGTATATCAAGTGATGAGTTACTACATAATGTTGAAAAAAGATCGTTCACAGAAGTTCAACCATTTATAACAACTTTTGTACTCAGCTCATAAATTCAGTGAAGCACGCTTGGGCCTGTCAAGACATTTTTTCCTTTTCAAATTAAATCACTAGTACAATCAGCATTACCAAGTAACAACATGATTACTTCTTCGAAGAAAAACACTAACATCAAGGTCCAAATGGTCATTATGCCAGGGTTCTACAATCAACATGACCCAGCAGATAGGGTACTTCTCAGACCTTAAAGACCAGATGTCAAACAGATTGAGTGCTGGCAAAGTGGCGGATTCGCTGTCAAAATCCATCTTCCTCATAAGCGCCGGGTCGAATGATGCATTTGACTTCTTCTCACAGAACAGATCACCAGACTCCACTGCAATTCAGCAATTCTCTGAAGCTATGATCTCCACGTATGATAGCCATGTCAAAGTAAGAACTCTGGCCTATACTCTTCAACACAGAGAAATCCATATGCTGTGGTGCCTAGCAAGCAACTCAGCCTTTGAGATATTCTTTTCAACTCTGACTCGCTACTCAACTGACATGCTGACAAACCAGTCGATGCTTTATTATTCACTATAACCGTATGTTCGTTGTGCAGACATTATACCATTTGGGAGCGAGGAAATTCGCTGTGATCAACGTGCCACTGATTGGGTGCTGTCCATACCTGAGAAGTCAGAACCCAACAGGAGAATGTGTTGAGCGATTGAATCAGATAGCCAAGAGCCTGAATGATGGAATCAAGGACCTGTTCAGCAATCTCAGCTCAGAAATGCAGGGCATGAAGTACTCCATTGGCAGTGCTTATCAGCTTGTCTCTAGTCTGATTCAAAGCCCACATGCCGCTGGTAAGTTGCAACAACCGAGCAGGAGCATTCTAGATACGAAACCACGCATGCCAGTGATTAGCCACCTCTTTCTCCGGTATATTTGCAGATTTGCTCACTTTCTGCCTGCAGGGTTGGAGGAAGTGAAGAGTGCATGCTGCGGTGGTGGCAGGTTCAATGCTGAGATAGGGTGCACCCCCATCTCCAGCTGCTGCAGTGATCGCAGCAAATACCTCTTCTGGGACCTGCTGCACCCTACCCAAGCTACCTCCAAGTTTGCGGGACTTGCTTTCTACAATGGACCAGCACAGTTTGTCAGTCCCATCAGCATCAAGCAGCTAGTTGAGGCATAATACTCCAACATCAGTACAGGGATTAGCCCAAGACATCTTTGAGAGTCTTGTATACACTTTGTAATTTGCATTATTCTACAGCATGAGCTACCTTGCAATTCATCTGAAAATCTACACGAGGTTGGAAAAAAACTGCCCAAGTTTTCTGAAAAGTGTAAATACAAATGGTTGTTGGCTCGTTGCATCAGGCGATTGATCTGTGCCTTCCTCAGGCACTGGAAAGCTGGCCAGCCATTGCTTCACCCTGTCTCGCTTTGCCACAAGCCGCCCTTTGTTCCTTGTAGACAGCTGTAGGGGGCTCCCCATCCGGCTCAGTACCTCTTGTGCCAGTTCACGCACTTTAGGCTCACCTCGGACATCACTGTGTTTTCCAATGCCACACACCACTGACACCTCCAATGGCAACGTGCGACCCTTTACCGCATCCACCCATTGCAGAATCAGCACATAGGCTGAAACTGTACTGAATCCATGGAGATTCAGCTTCACCTCTGTTTCTGACCATTCCATCGCCTTGTCCAGCACCGATGAGGAGGCCAGGAGTTCTTGCACCAGCTCGACTTCTGCTGCCAGTGTAGATACAGATTTGAGCCTCTTGACCAACCCAGTCGTTGACAGTGGAAGTGAAGGACCAAGCTCTTGAACCACCGAAGCAAGTGAGGAACATGAGTTCAGCACAAAGTTGTAGCCCTTCGTGGTCGGTGCGATGCGCAATTTCCGCATCTTCTTCAACCATGCCAGCATCTTGGAATGATCATGGCAGGAGCTGTAGCATGAAAGCACAGTGTCCGCTGCGCCAGTGCCAAAGCGGATACCGGCATCTGCCATGGACGCAATAACCCTCTCCATGTCGGCCAGCGAGCCAGACTTGCCGTAGCATTTCGCGACCGACCCAAACTGGAAGGCCTCAGGCTGGTACCCCAGAGACACCATCTCCCTAAGTGTTACCTCGGCCTCAGTGGGCAGACCCAGCAGGCACAAGGACTTTATCATTGCCATGTAGGTCTTGCGCCCAGAGAGCGGCATGGATCGTAGCTCAGCGTAAAAATCCATCGCCTTGTCCTTCAGTCCACGAGAGGAGAAAGCCGCCATGAGGTCGCAGTAGAAGAGAGCTACCTCATTGGTGGACTGGAGATGCTGCGAGATGGAGTCGGAGATGAGAGACCTTGATTCTCCGGTGCTTCCATTGGCTTCAAGCAAGGCCGCAACTGCAGCAGCATGGATAGAGCTCCATTTGAACCACCGGGCCTGTGTGACCGCCTCATAGAACTGCAACAACAATAGAAGTTACTAGTGGATAACGAATCAGGTGATGATTTTTTGTTTGTGCGCAAACCATTTTGGAATTTGAAATATAGTTTAACAAGCTAACACATTTCCAAATGTCCTTGGCATGCACATGCACAAGTATGAATGAAATGACAGTTCATCAGAAGAAGGCACTCAGAAACTAACACTACGGTCGCTCGAATTCAGAGCTAACAACTAGCGAAAGTTGAATCTATTGTTCACAGATTGTAATGACAAGGATAAAACTTCAAAAATGACGAAGCTTTCTTGGTACGGCTTGCCTCTTTGAGGTGAGAGGGGTTTAGTTGAGAGAGGGGGCGCACCGGGATGGCGAGGGGGTCGGAGTCCATGAGGAGCCTAGAGAGCGCGGCGAGCGCGGCGCGCTCCGACTTGGTGCCGACGTAGCTGCGGATGACGCGCTCGGCCGCGCCCGCCGTCACCGTGCGCTCCAGCTCCGACATGAGCCGCCGCTCGCTCCGCCAGCTGGAGCCCCCGCCCGACGCGACCCGGCGCAGCGAGGCCGAAGCCACGGGGGAGAACCTCCGCCGCTGGGCTGCCGCCGGCGGCGCCGGTAGGGACGCCACCGCTGGCATCGCTGCTTGGGCTTGGCGGAGCAGCCTGTGCTGGTGCCTGATGGATGTGGATGAGGTGAGAGATGACACGATGTGCCCGCCTTTTTTTATCCATACCATCGCGCCGCGCCGAGCTGTCAGCCTGTGACTGACGAGCGGATAATTCCATCTGTGCGCTGCGGCGGCTCACTCCCCACCAGAGACCACGCCTCGGTCGCCTGCCGCCGCGCCGCGCCGCGCACGCGACGATGCTGGTCCCGACCGCTTCCGGACCCTGCCTGTCCTCCCCGGCTCCGCCGACACCCACGTCCACAACGGCGCCTCCTCACCTCATCCGCCTCCCTCCCCTCACAACCCACCCCCGCGGGCGCCGGTGCCAGTGCCGTGCCAGGCCGCCGAGAGCGGGACCGGCGCCCACGCCTCCGCCTCCACCGGCGCCGTCGTCTCGGCCGGCGAGGGATCGCGTGATCGAGTTCGGCAAGCACAGGGGCCAGATGCTGGGCACGCTGCCGCCGTCGTACCTCCGGTGGGTCGCGGCCGAGCTCGACTACGGGGACACCGCGCCGTGGGCGGGCCTCGCGCGCGACGTCCTCGACGACCCCGTCTACGTCGACCGCGTCGAGTGGGAGCACGCGCACCGCTTCCTCCGCGGCGATGCTGACGGCTACGACTACGCTTTCGACGACGGCGGTGACGGGCCGCTCCAGGAGATGGCCGAGCGCTTCGGGTGGGACCTCTCCGACGAGGAGGGGTGGGGCCGCCTCGACTTCCGCCTCCTCGGCACATCCTACGGCGGTCGCATCCCAAGGAAGGGCGCCCGGAAGAAGCAAAGCAACAGCTCCACCGGCGGCGGCGCCAAGAAGGGCTCCCTGTTCGACGTCCCGGACGGCGCCGGGGGGAAGCGCGACGAGAGGAGGGAGCGGGTGCGGATGAGGAGGGAGGAGCAGGTGAGGACGGCCAAGATGGACATGCTCGGGGTGAATGCCGGCGTGGCGGACGGCGGCGTCCTGGGGTCGTCGTCGGCGAGGAAGCAGGCTCAGATCAGGACGGCCAAGGAGATTTTAGGGCTGGGTCGGGGTAGCCGCGCCGGCGAGATGCTCGACGAGAAGAGGACGCCGGGAAAAGGCGGACAGGGCGCCAGCCCCTTCCCCGGCCGTCAAGCATTCCTCGACAAGGTCAGGAAGCTCAAAGGTGACGAATGATAGCTAGCTAGTATTTCCGAGGGGAGTAGGATGAAGAGTTCAGTTGTACATGTAGTCGAATCTTTGATTTGCTGAAGCATTCCTCGAAGCATTATGCAGTCTGTTTACAATCCTGCACTTGAGATTGTGCCAGAAGTCAAAATGTATCAGTCAAGAGCTACGTTTGATTAACAGATCGCTGAAACAGTTGTTTCAAGCAGACACTTCTGTACAACTACAGCAGAAAATTTATCATCTATGACATGAAGAGGATTGTATCTCATTAGTAGGAATTTATTTCAGCACATTTCATCTATGTCTGTCGTTAGGACATTCAACAAAAAACATCTACGATTACATACATGAGACAAAGAAACAAAACAAAAGGCAATTGAGCCAAAAAGAGAAAAGCAACTGCAATTACACGAGAAAATCGTGACTGTACAAACACACTATTCCATTGCATCAGAACTTCACAAGCATGCTGTGATTACAGTGTGCATCAAGCACCAACATTGCATTGGAGTAACTATCGTGCATGCCCTTCAGAGTTCAGTGGCTTCTCTTCAGCGCTGCAAGAAAACCTGACTTTGTTTTGTGGCGACCCTCAGGGTCAGTTCTCACCTGTTTCAAAGTTAAGACATCACAATGCTCAGTTCTGGAGAGTAATATTAAGCAGCAAAAACATTGACGACTTGGTTTTCGCGTTGTAGAATAAAATCATGATAATTTTGTTTAGACGTGTGATTGATAAACTAGAAGTGAGAACCGGAAATGCAGGACTGACCTCTTTGGAGAGTTTCTGAAGGATTTCCAGTATCTCGGAGAAGTCAGGCCTTTCAGCTGGATCTTGATGCCAACATTTCTGAAGCAGCTCGATAAGCTTGGGATGGGTGTCTTTTGGGATCATTGGCCTAATACCCTGCAGAGAACGCGTGTGGATGAATCAAGTTGTTCATAATGAGTCTGAGCGTCCATGTACAATTCTTCTGACCCCCTAGGGCGCCGCTAAGGCGTGTTGTATTAAACTTTTTCTCTATCTTAATACAAAGACGCGCAAACCTTTTGCGTGATCGAGAAAAAATGTCTCTCTCAAAATGAGCAGATAATTTGGCCTTACCCAAAAAAATTACTAGAAACTGTAAAAATCTCTACAAAAAGCTCTGAAACAAAATATTTCAATATTTCTTTTAACAAAAAAGAAAAGAAAGGAGGAACTAGCTTGTCACGGCTACCTGTTTCACTTGAAATCAACAACTAAGAGTATGTTTTGTACACAGTTTTTTTTATGTGGCAGTAATGCAATTCCCATTGCTTTAAATATGTGCTTTAGTGATAAAGTTTTCTACTTTTCTTATTTCCATCAGAACTTGTAGCATACAGAATGAACCTGTTCCTCTAATCTCATCTATATACATAATCTTTTAATAAACAAATGCATAGCCAAGGATGATGGTCCAGTATTTAAATGGCTCTTCCTGAAAGAGCAAAGCCTGGCATCACTTCTAAAAGACTGTTTCCTAACAGAATTGCACTGCTCCCTGCTCCCAAGTGTCTGCACATGCAGTTACCTAAAATAAGAACTGAATAAAATACTACAGCATCACCTAGATGTATGTATCCTACGAATATGCTCCATTAGGTCATATCCTTAGGGCTGCTAATAACGTAACTACGGAAGCCAAATGCACTTACCTTCTGAACAACACCTATTGCTGCTTGCAGTGGTGTTAAGTACTCGTAAGGGATCTGAGGAATCAAAAAGTTTGAAAATGAATAGACTCTTATGAGTAATTTATATACAAACTAAAAATAGAAAACAGAAACTGTGCATAATCATGTAGAAGAATGCAACTGCAGTTACCTTGCCGGTTAGCAGTTCCCACAGAACAATAGCAAAGCTAAAAACATCTGCTTTGTGATCGTAGGGCTTATGTTCTATGACCTGAAATTTCAATAATAGCATCATTATCATTATTTAAGAAACGGACAAATATGCATTGTTTTTTTCTTCTGAAATACATATTCATGACAGTGCACCTCAGGTGCCATCCAACGGTAAGTTCCAGTTTCTGCAGTCATCACTCCAGATTGGTCTTTCACACGTGCAACACCAAAGTCTGCAACCTTTACAACCTGCAAAATATGACCTATTACTTTTTGAGATCTATCAATCATCAATCACAACAAAGATAGCTTTGCACATTCTAAATCAAACAAACAATATGATTCTGTTGTGAGTTGGTGAGTTAGTCATCTAGACTGCCATGCTCAAGTTTTTCGCTGGTTTCCCTTTAATTAACTGTGTAGTTGCATGGTTTGGTGCCCAGTTTCACTCGTAAGCTGGGTTAAGTCTTTCCTCTAGTGAAGTCCAGGAACTACATGCCCTTTTACGAAGTTTTTTCTTAAAAAAAAACATGATTTAGGGCTTTGGAAAAAAAACTGACCCTGTTTTCATCCATGAGAAGGTTTGCAGTCTTGAGATCACGGTGAATTATGTTGTTTTGGTGCAGGTAGTTCATTCCTTTAGAGATGTCGGTTGCCACTTTCAGTATTTCAGGAAGCTTGAAAGCATTATTATTTTTGTGGAGGTAATCGTAGACACTCCCTCCTGACATGAAATCTGAGACAAGGAAATGCAAAAATGGGGTAAGGGGATCAAACACCATAGAAATTTATTGGCATGCCTACTGCAGAGATGAATCTCATTATTATAGTATACCTGTTACTATATACAACGTTGGTTGTCTTGTACAGGCACCAATAAATTGCACGACATTCCTGTGACGGACCTTTCTGCAAGCATGTATAAATCTTGCATGATTAACAATGTTGAGAGGCATTTATGAACTATTATTAAAACCTACACTAGGGATTTGACATCTTCAACATTACTGAAATTAATTGTAGCTGGGAGATGCAACTGTCTTTGGAAAGAAGATCATGTCAGTAAAAAATTTCAAACAAACCTCATGATGTACACTTCTTGTGCAAAATCTCGGTACATATCTGCACTGATGCGCTCAGGCCTCACTATTTTGATGGCCACGTCCTGATTGCAGTATGTTCCACGGTACCTAAGCAAGCCCAAGTATCAAATGAAGCTCTGAATAGGTTCCCATTTCCACGTTATTGAGTAAGGAAAACTTAAACTTACAGGTCGCCATTTGATCCGGAAGCAACTTTGCTTCCAAACTTGAGCAGTTTAAGGTCAATTTCCCAAACATCTGCACCATCTGTTGGAATTTCAACACTTGTAGATGGTATACCTTGTCCACCTTGAGGGCCTTCTGATGATGGTGATGATGAGCCTGATACAGGCCAAGCTCGTGTCTGTAGAAAGCTAACTTACCACAGTTAAACAATTGCTCATAATTTCAGAACAAATGACTATAGAAGCACTGTGTCCATATATGAAACGTTCAAAGTAACACTTTTCATGGTATCCATCAAGGTTTGCACCTTGCCAATCACAAGATCTTTTGTATTCATTTGTTTCAGATAGAATTAAAGTTTTTTATCTGCTTCAACAAACTAACTTCTCAAGAAATGCAGAGAGAACAATTTAAGTAATGCCATGAGAGCAAAAGGTAGGTTGCTTTTTATGGAGTTAACAGCTTCACAAAAGAAAGGGAAGAAGGAAGCTTATACCTCAGCATTGTGAAATTTCTGAAGCAACTTTCCTTGTAGCTGCTCAGTACTCTAGAAGTTGCAGCAAAATAAAAATATTAATATAGTAGCACAAATTATTACACGTTGCTGAACTAAAAGAAGCCTTAATTGCAAATAACCAATTTCATCGATATAATGGAAGCAGAGAGAAACATGTACCTCAAGATGCCATCCAGTGACAACAAATACATCCAATGAGTAGCCATCAATTGTTGAAAATGCATGTGCTTCTTGGATGTCAAGACCGAGCTCAGCAAGCAAACAGGTCAGCTGTAAAAATGTATAGATATAGATGAAGTGTCAGGTGGCAAGTAGTTGCCAGTTCAGAACAGAAGTTTACTCTGGAAATGGCCTTAATGTTTTTTGTTAGTTTCTTCCTACTATTACCAAGTTCCTTGTTAAAACTATTTTTCATTCATTATATGTATATTACATGCTGGCTTCTTATAATTTACTGAATTTAGCTAGCTCTATCAACAGTATGCCAGGGCTAATTCTGTGAGTAGCCGTGTCAGAGAATTTTGACACTGCTAAAGAAGTGTGACTACCTGACTAAGGAGCTTTGGCTTATCAATAGTTGCAAAAGTTATCTCATGCATCGGCCTGCAAGATTCAGAACAGAGAGAACAATGAGTTAACAGAGAATATAACTGCTCAAATTGTTTGCATATCAACAGGCTCTATATGTCGCTAAATATTGTCAGCTTAAGTTTTATGTACTCAGTAAAAGTGAAGGCCTTTCGTTTCAAAACAAAAAAAGTGAAGGCCTCCACGTATGATAATCTACCAGTTTCATGCGATGTCATCAAACCAGAATGAGACAAAAAGCTTAAATATGCTAGCTAAGGCAAGTACTCAGTACAAGTGAAGGCCTTTCGCTTCAAAAAAAAAGTGAAGGCCTCCACGTATGATAATCTACCAGTTTCATGCAATGTCATCAAACCAGAATGAGACAAAAAGCTTAAAGATGCTAGCTAAGGCAAGTATCGGCCTTTTTGGAGATGCTTCCACCCCTAACCAGGATCCATATATATATCAAACTTAAGAAAGTGTGGATTTTCTTGTATTCAAGGAAAATAGTACATATCCACATATTAAGATCAGTGTTTTTAAAGAAAAGGCACGTCAAGACATATATGGAGCCGATTCGCAGCAAAGCATTAGAGATTACTGTCCACTGCACTCATTTATTAAAAGAAAAAATGCACTCTTCGAAAGGTAAATACTACCACAATTTAGCCATGTTAGCCATTTGTAAAACTGCAACTCTGAAATATCATAAACAGTCTATTGGGGGTCCAGAAAGGTGATTTTATTCATCGTTAACCTGTCTATAATATACATCCTGAAATGCTAAACAAATAAGGAAAGAAAAAACCTAAAATCCAGCATCCCATAGGAAATTGTTTACCTGGAAATGAGATGTACACTGTGATCAATATCATTGGTGCTCCTCACATCACCTTCATTTGTTTCGAGCCCGAGCGCCTCTAGATTGGAGGAAGAACCAAATGCAGGGGGTGGGTGAGCCCTGAAAAACGTTGTGCACGACGTTATAACATACAAAAGAAACCAAGAAGATCTATAGGCGCATGAAAGAAACAAACTTTATCCTGATCTATATATGATGATACGTACATCTGGCTAGCCACATGATTATTAGAAGCAACTGTCTCCATGTCAGGATCACAAGAATCGGCCGTATCACCATCAATAATCCTAGAAACCTGATGAGCAAGCATGGAAATAACAATTTTGTTTCAGAAATCATGGACGATCACATATCACCTTTAATTAATCTATCCTATCCAAGAAATGAGTTTAACGACCAAAAAGAAACGATCAATGCTCTCTTGTAACCTCCAAACTTTATTTAGCGCCATCGAACAGGTTAAAGAATTAATGTACAAATTGCTAAACCAAAAACATCAACACAAAGGTGCATCATATCTTTACAAGCTCTACATACACTCATTGGTAGGATCAAATATGTCGAAAAGGTGTGTGAACTCCTGGAACAAAAGGATAATAACATCATAAAAAGTGCATCTTTAGGGCACTCTCAATGCAAGAAACTATTAGCAGTTTCTATAGCATAGGACATCGTACGAGAAACTATCATTCCCAGTGCAAGATTTTCTACACTACAGGATATAAGTAGTTATAGAAACCATGTTTGCTCTCCCAATGGGCTACGAGTAGTTTCTTGTCCATCGATAACCGTGAAAACCCAGTTTCTTAGTTAGATCTGGTTTCTTGGATTTATCCTTTCTCTCCTCATTAAATCACTTGCCACATCAGCAAATTGCCTACGTGGCAGTCCAATTAATATCTATAGAAACTACCGTAGTTTCTGCATTGTGAGTGCCCTTACAATCTTAAGCTTTGGTATTATCGAACAGGTTACTTGGTACTTGGTCAGGAAACGATGCACAGATTTCTGAAGGAAGCGCAAATCAAGATTGACGCGTGTGCGACATGCAAGCATGTGATTACAGTGGATCCATTTCGATCCAATGGGTGACGGATGGATTTCTGACCTGCACGACGCGCACGGACAAGGCGGGCCGGCGTTCCGGATCGCGCGCCTCCTCGAGCAGCCGCTGGTGGGTGACCACGTCGTCCGCCCTCTCCGCGTTCACATCCAGCGCGTACCTGCGCAAGCGATCGAACGCATGCGTGTCAGGCCCTCAGCCGATCGGAACAACGCAACGCAGCGGGCCTTCCAGATCACGGGAAATCTCGATCGATCCCCAAAGCGATGCGAAGCGAGCGGCTCACCGGGCGGGGAGGCGGTGGAAGTGGGCCCAAAGCGCATCCTCGAAGGCCGGGGAGACCGCGGCGGCGGAGGAGGAGCGCAGGCGGGCGAGCACCTCGTTGTACACCTCGAGGCGGCGGCCGTGCTTGTCCGTCCGGCGCCCGCCCGCGCCGGCCTCGGACTGCCGCCGCTGCGGCGCCGGCCGCGGGGGACTATCCACGGCCATGGATCTACCGAAGAACGACTAGCTGCGGGCGCGCGGCGAGTCGATCGAAAAGAGGCGGCGTGCACGGAGGAGGACACGAGACGGCCGTGCTGCGCCTACTGCTCTTGCATGGGAGGTGGTGGCGTGCACGTGAAGAGGCGGCGACAAAGGCTAGAGCTTTATAGCGACGGGACGGAGAGGAGAGGCAGCGAGTAGTGAGTCGGAGACGGTCGCCTTGGCTAATTCGGAGAAGAACACTACTCGTGTAATAGTAAACCTTAACCTTTGGATCATCAGTAAATAAAGGAAAAAATAATTAGTGAGATCCAATCCAAGGTTGGGGAGGAATGAAGGAAATCAGAGTAGATTTCAGAAAGAAGGAAATCAGAGTAGATTTTCGGAAAGAAATTACTGACTGTTAATTTGTATTCGTTCTACGCTTCATCACTATATATGTTATTTAAATTTGCAGTGGTTTGTGTTTCCAAGAGGGCATATATTTTATAGAAATCTGGAAATCAATGAAATAAATTTTGGAGATAAGGCTGAATGAGGTGGCTATCTCACCTTGCTTTGGTAGGATTTTGATTTGGATGCCCAGGACGATATATTAAGAAAGTAAAATAATCCGGGCCGGAAACCAAGTCAAATGTGATGTGGAGAACCGAAGAAGTTGCTCTGCATGGATGTACGACAAGCCATTCTTTGTTTGCAAACCGCAAGGAACAACAGGTCAACACTCCATGACACAGGTATATTTGCTAGTAACATGTTCGCTTGATCGTTTACGTGGTTTATAAGTCGACCGATACTATTTTGTTATGAGAAAAAAACACTATATACTAATAAGCATGGTTGATAGGATCGTGCGAACACGGTACTAGCAAACCAGCATGCAAAAGGAAAGTTCAAGAGCTGGTGGATGGTGGTTCATCCCTCCTGGATGAGAGAGTAGTGGAGGTTCATCCCTCCTGGACACCCAGCGAGCTGACTAGGTAGGCACCCAACTTGGGGCGGTAGTAGTAGGATTATGTTTTAAAATTACGTCTTGTCTTATAATCTGTATTTTTCTATTTGTCTTTTTTAGTCAGAACAGTATTTTTCTCTTACAATAAATTAATCGGAACAGTATTTTAGTTTATTTTTTCAGCGAAGCGAACGGAGCCTGTGGGGGTATTAACCCCTATACCCTTACGGCTAAGCTTGAGCCGGCCCGGATCGATGGGTCCGGTCCACCCGAAAGACGACGTGCAGCCCAGCCAACCTGATCGGAGTCCCGCACAAGGAGTCAAGGCGGATTTGGCGATCAAGTAGGATCCTGGTCGGTTAGAATAGGAATTCTTATCCGGCCACATATGGCAATTGTAACTGACTAGGATTGGTTTCCAGATCTGTAACCCTGCCCCCGGACTATATAAGGCGGGCAGGGGATCCCTCTAAAAAATCATCTCTCATTGACATACAACAATTTAAATCAGACGCAGGACGTAGGTGTTACGCCTTCTTGGTGGCCGAACCTGGATAAAACTTCGTGTTTGTCTTGCGTCAACATCTTGTTTATGGCTTGCGCATCTGTCTGCCGACAATCTACTACCTTGGGCATATCCCTAGGTAGACTGCCGACCATATTTCGTCGACAGTGGCGCGCCAGGTAGGGGGTGTGCGTACTGCTCTCCAAGCAAACAAGATGGTCATCGCCTCCGCCTCCATGGCAACGCCGAACGGCCTCAAGTTCACCGTCGGCCAGATCACCTGGACCACCGGCTCCAACGACTTCATCGCCATGACCACGGAGGAGGCGTGGATTCAGTCTGCGCCGACCACTGCTTCACCTACATCGGCTACGGCTCCGACCACGACGGGTACGGCTCCGACCACGATGGATCCGGCTCCGACCACGGTACGTCTGGCTCCGACCACAATGGATCTGGCTCCAACCACGGTACATCTGGCTCCGACCACGCCTGCATCATCTTCAGCCATGCCGACGACTCGTCGTCCGCTTCCCCGCTATAAAGGGAAGCAGATCGACAACACCGACTTGCTCAACTCCATCGATCGGGTCGGCACCAAACTCGCTGAAACCCTTGCTCTGGTAAGTACGATTCAAAGTCAACCTAACAAGTAGGTAACCGCTCCCCACAACAGATCTACCCGACCAGCTCGGACCAGTCATCCTGCACGACTTGGTACAGATCTCGTGGTCATATCTACTCCTGAAGGGCGCTCCGTTCGTTGCCGGCCAGCCTCCGCGACGGGTCTCCGGCTCTCCGAGTACGAAGCCTTAACGGAGAACCACCAGGTCCAGCCTTACGGCCTGCGAAACGCTGCCTCCAGCTACGCGTACAACCTACAACGCCGCTTGGATCTGTGTTTTATGCACCGACCTCGGTCGAAGCCGTGCGACTTCGTCAACATGATCCGGATTGAAGATTATCAAGAAGGATCCGTCCACACAGTCCAAGAGGGTGACTCCAGCTCCTCGTCTGGCATCGCATCTAAAGCATCTGTACACACCGAGCTTCAGCATCACGAAGACGACGGCACCAAGTACGACCTAGATCTGTCAGATCACACCCCGGGGTTTTCACAATTCTCGTCTTTCCCGCCAAGATGAGGGGATTTGATCCATATTGTCAGCAATGACGAACCACCGGCGGTTGGCGAAACGGAACAAGAAAGGACCCGCGCGCGAAGCACGCAATATTGACCAGTTTAATCGCTGACAAATCGAAGCCGAAGCAGACCAGGAGGCGCGACGCGCAAGGGTCCAGCCACGCGACCTCAACGATGCTTTCGACAGGGTGGGGGACAAACAGGTCTTCAGGACTCCAAGTGCCAACGTAGCCGTCGCCATGGCCACAATGCAACGGCTACCCAACACCCCGGAAACCTAAGCGGTTCGCGAGGAAATATAAGCCTATCTGACGGCTGCCATGGCCCAGACCGCAGAGATTGTAAATCAAGTCCGGGCTCCATCCGCCTCAGTCGAGTCAAGCCACAGCCGCCAGCTTCCAAGTCGCTCACAGCCACTTAACCCACGTGGCTCGCGCAACAACGACCCATCAGACAACCATCGAGGCGGAAACGGTGGCCATGACGATGGTCAGGATGACAACCGCCGTCGGGAGGACAACCGTCGCGACGTCCGGGACGATAATCACCGAGACAATCGCGACAATCGCCGCGATAACCGCGGTCACAGGGCTAATCCAGATGGCAATCGAGATCACCGCGATGGCAATAATGATCTCCGCCATTACCTCGGTGGACGCGATCTGCGCGCCCGCATCAACCAGAGAGCCGACGATCGAGCATCCCACGAAAGCTATCGCCGTATGGAGTATGACACTGCCCACGGTCCACCGGGTTTGAAGCAGTTTACTCCACACCTTCGCCAAGTCATATGGCCCAAGAATTTCAAGCTTGAGAAACTTCAGAAGTACGACGGTAAAGAAAACCCCGAATTATGGGTCATGCTCTACGAAACCACGTGCAGATCAGCCATGGCTGACGAGCACATCATGTCTAACTACTTCCCAGTCGCTGTTGGCCATGCAGGTCATCAATGGCTGGTCAGCTTGCCGGTGAACTACTTTGATTCTTGGCAGGAGCTTAAGCAAGCCTTCATCGACAATTTCATTGCTACTTGTGAACAACCGGGCAACAAGTACGATCTGCAATGGATCCGAGATCGGAAAGATGAGCCACTGCGCGAGTACGTCCGGTGTTTCTCAGAGATGCGCATCAAGGTCCCATCAATCTCTGACAACGAGGCAATTGAGGCTTTCATCACTGGCCTCCGTTTCCATGACGCCTTAAGAGACAAGCTCCTCCGGAAGAGACCTGAATCGGTCACAGCGCTCCTATCCACCGCTAAGAAATATGCGGACGCCGACGACGCTAAGAAGATAATTATTGAAGAAGCAGCAAGGGTTCCACGCTCCGACCACCCCTCACACCGCGACGACTACCGCGGCAACCGTGGTCGGAACGACAGTTTTGACCGCCGCAACCAGCGCAACGACTCCCACAACCACCGCGACCAACGTAATCAGCGGCGTAACCGCCGTGACGATTACAGGAGCAAGCGTGCTCGGGAAGATGACGGCGAGGTCAATACCGTTAAAAAGGGTGGCGGGCGTCGTAACTACGAAGACGACTACGCCAAAGCATTGAAGGGGCCCTGCCAGCTCCATCCTAAGTCAAACCATACCATGGAGAATTGCCACGTTCTCAAGTCTATCTATACGCGTCAACAGGCTCCGGATACATCCGACAAGCCTAACGATGCAGCGGAACAGCGCAACGAGGATAACGACGACGATGATGTAGACCCTCATCACAAGTACGTCAAGCCAACCGATCGCGTGCACACCATCATCGGAGGCAAAGTGTCCATAGAGACCAAGCGGGAATGCAAGCTGCTCGCCCGTGCTTGCTTGAACGTGGCCAACCCCGATAACCTCCTCGCTGATCCCCGGCTCCCTCCGTGGTCTCACCGCGAAATCTCTTTCAGCAGGAAGGACCAATGGGCCGCAATACCGGAGCCAGGACGTTTTCCCTTGGTCTTCGATCCTTGTATCAACAAGGTCTAGTTCGATAGAGTACTGATCGACGGCGGCAGCTCCATCGATATACTGTTCAAGAACAGTCTGCCCGCCCTAAAGATAGCTCAGGCGGATCTTAAGCCATACGAGGCATAGTTCTGGGGTGTTCTCCCTAGACAGAGCTCTACACCTCTCGGGCAGATCACGCTACCTGTGCAGTTTGGGACCCCGGACCACTTCTGCACCGACTACGTCAACTTTGTGGTCACTGACTTCGACGACACCTACCATGCTATTCTTGGTCGACCGTCGCTCACCAAGTTCATGGCCATACCTCATTATAGGTATCTGGTGCTCAAGATGCCTACCGAGAAAGGAGTCCTAACCCTCCGAGGTAACGTGTACGCCGCTTACACCTGCGAAGACGACAGTTTCAAAATAGCAGAGGCCCACGACCTCTCTATTCGCATGGCCGAGACCATGCTCGACGCTAAGAAGACCTCAGCCGACCACCTGGAGATCCCAGAGCTCGAGGCTCCACGCAAGAATGTTAAGTCAAAGGAGCACAAGGTGATCCAGCTGGTCGACGGCGACCCCAGCAAAACGGCCCTTATCGGGGCCAACCTGGATCCCAAATAGGAAGACGCGCTCGTCGGGTTCTTGAGGAGCAACGTGGATGTGTTTGCACGGAAACCTGCCAACATGTTCGGTGTACCTCGGAACTTGATCGAGCACTCCTTGAATGTCAACAGCAAGGCCAAACCTATCAAGCAGAAGCTACGACGGTTCGCTCGCGACAAAGAGGCGATTAGGGTAGAAGTTACACGGCTTTTGGCAGCCAGATTTATCAAAGAAGTGTATCATCCGGAGTGGTTAGCCAACTCGGTTCTTGTACGCAAAAAGAATAATGAATGGAGAATGTGCATTGATTACACTGATCTCAACAAACATTGCCCTAAGGACCCCTTCGGCTTACCTCGCATAGACGAGGTCGTAGATTCAACCGCCGGTTGCGAGCTCCTTTCCTTTCTCGATTGCTACTCTGGTTATCACCAGATCGCTCTCAAAAAGGATGACCAGATCAAGACGTCTTTCATCACGCCTTTCGACGCCTACTGCTACACGACTATGTCGTTCGGGCTCAAGAACGCCGGGGCTACATACCAACGCGCCATTCAGGCCTGCCTCGCGGACGAGATAAAAGACAACCTTGTAGAGGCCTATGTGGATGATGTAGTTGTCAAAACCAAGAAGGCACATACCCTTGTTGATAACCTAAAACGCACCTTTGCAGCCCTCAATATATTCCAATGGAAGTTAAACCCGAAGAAGTGCGTCTTTGGTGTTCCTTCTAGTATATTGCTAGGCAACGTCGTCAGTTACGACGGCATACGCCCTAATCCGGAGAAAATCAAAGCTGTCTTAGACATGAAGCCCCCTAAAAAGGTAAAGGATGTCCAGAAGCTTACCGGATGCATGGCTGCTCTCAGCCGTTTCATATCAAGATTAGGAGAAAAAGGGCTACCATTCTTCAAACTGCTCAAAGCATCCGAGAAGTTTGAGTGGTCGGAGGAAGCAGACGCTGCCTTCACGTAGCTAAAACAATACCTTACATCACCTCCGGTCCTCACTGCTCCCAGAGAAGACGAAACTCTCCTACTTTACATTGCGGCAACCAATCGGGTGGTCTCCACTACCATGGTGGTCGAGCGCGACGAGCCGGGCCACGCCTATAAGGTACAGCGGCCAATTTATTTCATCAGTGAGGTACTCAATGAATCCAAGACCAGGTACCCACAGATTCAGAAACTGCTCTACGCAATACTGATAACATCCCGAAAGTTGAGACATTACTTCGATGGATATCGTGTGGTGGTCATGACCGAGTACCCTTTGGGGGACATCATTCGCAATAAGGATGCGAATGGCCGCATCGTCAAATGGGCAATGGAGCTATGCCCCTTCTCCTTGGAATTTGCAAGCCGTACTACAATCAAGTCTTAGGCACTCGTCGATTTCATCGTCGAGTGGACAGACTTAAGCACGCCTGCCTCTCTGGGATCTGACAAATATTGGACGATGTACTTCGATGGCTCTCTCAACATTGATGGTGCGGGAGCAGGAGTTCTTTTCGTGTCACCATCCAAGGAGCAGCTCCGGTACATCATCAGGATTTATTTCCCGGCATCTAATAACACCGCCGAATATGAAGCATGCCTGCATGGTTTACGCATTGCGGTTGAGCTTGGTGTTAAACGTCTCTATGTCTACGAAGACTCAGCTCTAGTCATCAACCAACTCAACAAGGACTAGGACACGACCAGCGAAAAGATGGACGCATACTGCAAATCGATAAGAAAGCTGGAAGGCAGGTTCTATGGCATCGAGTACATACACGTGGTCCGGGACAAGAACCAAGCAGCGGATGCGCTGTCAAAGTTAGGATCATCCCGAGCCAAAATCCCACATGGCATATTCGTTCAAGACTTGCTCACGCCTTCCATCGAAGAGGAAGTTTCCACGGCAGTCAAGCCTCCAGACCAGCAATTGGTGGCTATGGTTCCGGCGCCGAGCACCATCAGGCCGCCTCCGACCACTCATGAGCCCGACTGGAGAGTACCTTTCATCAAGTATTTAACAGATGGCAGCGGTTATACTGATCGGACAGAAAATGAGCGCCTGATGCGTCGTAGTAAGCAGTATCTGCTCGTCGATGGCAAGTTATGGCGCAAAAACGCAAAGGAGGAAATCTTGATGAAGTGTATAACCCAGGAGGAAGGCGAACATCTCCTGGACCAAATCCACTCTGGCTCCTGTGGCAACCACGCGGCCTCAAGAACACTGGTCGGTAAGGCTTTCCGAGCAGGGTTCTATTGGCCGTCAGCAGTAGCCGACGCAGAGAAGCTAGTCCGCCACTGTGAGGGTTGTCAGTTCTTCACCAAGAGAATCCACGTACCAGCACATGAGATCCAGACGATTCTAGCCTCTTGGCCCTTTGCATGCTGGGGACTGGATATGATCGGGCCTTTTAAACCGGCTCCTAGGAAATTTACATGCGTCTTCGTGCTGATCGACAAATTTTCTAAGTGGATAGAATACATGCCTTTGGTACAGGCATCCTCAGAGAAGGCTGTCACATTCCTCGACCAGGTCATCCACTGTTTTGGCGTACCCAACAGCATCATCACCGATCTGGGAACTCAGTTCACCGGGAACGCTTTTTGGGACTTCTGCGATGAAAGGAGCATAGTAGTAAAATACGTCTCGGTGGCTCACCCTAGAGCTAATGGACAAGTCGAGCGGGCAAATGGTATGATTCTGGATGCATTGAAGAAGAGGATGTACAGAGAAAACGACAAGGCTCCCGGACGATGGCTCAAAGAGTTACCGGCCGTGGTCTGGGGCCTCAGAACTCAGCCCAGTCGAAACACCGGTGTCTCACCATACTTTATGGTTTACGGCGCTGAGGTAGTCCTCCCACCAGATATAGCTTTCAGATCAGCATGGGTAGAGAACTTCGACGAAAGCAAGGCCAATGAAGTACGGGAGCTAGAAGTGAACAGCGCAGAAGAGAAAAGGCTCGATTCTTATGTACGAACGGCCAAGTACCTTGCTGTTTTGTGTAGGTATTACAACAAGAACGTTAAAGAGCGTTTCTTCATGGTCGGGGACCTGGTCCTGAAGTGGAGAACAAACCAGGCTGGCGTCCATAAACTCGCAACCCCATGGGAGGGACCCTTCATGATCAAGGAAGTCATGCGACCAACGTCTTATAGGTTAGCTCACCTGGACGGTACGGACGTACCAAACTCGTGGCACATCGACAAGCTTAGACATTTCTATGCTTAACTACTGAGATATGTACTCCTCTTGTACTTTCGATTTACTTCAATAAAGCAATTATGATTCCTCCGACCACTCTAATGTGTCACTTCGAATTTTATGGTTATTCTAACTTGGCCAGTAAAAGCCGACCACCACTCCTATGGTTTTCGGAGCAGGCCCTGTCTCCAGTTCCTCTCAACACGTGCATGGGATCCGCTCTCTATGTTACGGGTGATCGGTAGGTCTCCCTTGGTTTGACTTGTCCGCGTCTACATGTGCACAGGTCACTGTACCTCACACTCCGACCACATGCCAAGCTAAGGGCCGCACAAACTTTTCAGGATGATGTGTCGAGCAAAATGGTACAACTAAACAGAACGTTAACATGTTCTCACTTAGTTACACCAACATAAAGTTTCAAGCTTAAATACATTTTATACAAAGCAAACAAGCTTATAATGATATACAGTTATGTTATTACAAACTTGCCTAAAGAGGCTCAAGTTTACAATAGCACAACTATGTCCTCCTTCTACAGCTCTAAGCCTATTACATTGGCTGGTCGGGGCGCGTGGCACTTACTGCTCGCCGATTCCGACATCCTACTCGAGTCTCGGGGACTCTTGTGCTAGTCGAGCTGAAGGGGATGGCCCCGCCGATGCCTGGCTGGTCGAGACCGTAGGCTTCGTTGGTTGGCTTGCAACTGATGGCATTTCCAGCTGACTCGTCAATGGCGTACCCTGTACAGGTGCTGCCCCACCTCCACACAGGTTAATGTCGCCAATTATCTTTGACGACAAGTCCAGCTAGGCCGTCCGAAGCTCCTCCGCCTTGTCTAGGTCTACCTCCTTCGGGTACCCAGCCTCCAGGCGCTTGAGATCGATCAGGGGGTAGTGAGCACGTACCATGCTTAGTACATGGGCACCCATATACTCACCCGCCTCCTTCACGAACTCCTAAAACCGTCCCCACGCTTGTCTGCATCTCTTGACCAGTCCGAGCTGGGGTGTCTTTGGCTCTTCCTCTATGAGCGCCGGGTCGATAAGGTCGAGGACAGGGACAATGCCAGTTGCCACTTCTTGGCACCGGTTCTTCCACGTGTCCCGCTCCTCGGTGGCCTCGAGGCATCGTGCTTTCCAACCGTCACGCTCTTTGATCACGGCCTCCAAATGCCTCTTGGCATTGACTTTTAAAACTGAACACCATATAAGACATCAAAATGTTATGGCACGAGAAGACAAGGCGGGCATCAGAATGAGAAAGGTGGTCTGGAATACTTACTTTTCAGTTTCCTCCTTCATTTTGGTGGTGTGGTCCTGGAGTTGAGACTGGCTGCGCGCCAGTTTCTCGTTGTCTTCCTTCAGACGACCACACTCTGAGGTCACGCGGCTATTCCCCTCTTGGAGGTGGGCTACTTCAGCTTCTAAGCCTGCATTACAGCTGTCACTACCAACAACACAACAATACGTGTTACACACTTGCTGTGGTAAAGTGACAACTTACTTATTCTTTCCCGCTCTTTGTTATTAAGCTGGCCGACCAGGTTCTGGTTTTGTGCCTCTAGCTCTGCCCTCTTCTGGTCGGAGGTTTCAAGTTGGCGGCGCAAGTGTTCCACCTCGGCTACCAGTTCTTTATTATTCACCGTGATCCCTTAATCTGGTCGAAGCACCTCTTTCGGTACTTCACAGTCTTCATCAAGTCCTGCACATAAATAAGCTAAGTCAGACAGATCGACTACATAACAGGGTCAAGTGGTCAAGCTAAACATACCTGGACTTCTATCACCAGACGCTTTGCCGCCCGTTTGACTCTTAGGGTCTCTTCGACCTCTGGGATTTCTTCGTACATAACCCATTCGTCGTTCCGCCAGCGCGACACATATACATGTTGTCGCTTATCTCGGGGACGGCCCAGGACCTCTTCTACTTCGTCCTCTTCAGCCTCCTGTTCGGGGGGTGGCGCTGGTCTGGAGTCTGTAGTCCCCGCGACCACCATAGCTTTTCCACGAGCCGTTGCATCTGCAAGAGTGCTCTATGCCACTTCCGGCTGCTGCTCCTCGGCTTGATCTGGCTCCCTTGGCGCCAAGGTATCCGCTTCATCAGGGTTTGTGCTCGGAGCACTTGTATTCTGCTCGGCTGTCTTCTCGACTAGCCGCTCGGGGACTAATGTTTGGTCGTCCGCTTGTTGAGGTCCCGACGGAGTTCCTTCTACAGGCCCCTCCACGGCTGGCTATCGAGCAGTTTTTCCCGCCATTACTGGTGAAGTTGTGCCGCACTCGGCTAGCTGGTCGGGGTTCTCGGTGGACGCCGACCTAATTTATCAGAGAAAAGTTCAGAAGATAATAGTATTCAATACAAATTACAAGCTTACATCAAAGTTATAGATACTTACAGCTTTGAAGCACGGAATGATGTGGCGAAGGAGCGTCTCCTCGACCGCCCCTGCTCTACGTGCTCGGCAGGTTCCACCGGAACTCTTTCCACCACCGGTACAGGCGCTGGGTTTTGATGCTCGGTATTTCCTTCGCTTGTCCTCTATGTTGCAGTGGTCGGTGATGCGATCACTGCTAGCACAGAGGAGCCACCCTGCTCCGTCGACCCTATTTGTCTCCTCCTCTTTCGAGGGATGAGCCGGAAGATGTCCGCATCCTCTGCTTCATCGTCCGAAAGGGGGAAGATGGCTTGGCGTCGTTTGTTGGCAGCCGGACGCTTGCCAGCGGCTCTGGTCGATGCATCCTCCACAGCCTCGAGTGCCGCCCAGTGGACGTCGTCGGTCCTGGCGCTGGTCTGGGTAGCTGGGCCAGCAACTTGTGGCCAATCCACACCAGGGGGCGGAGACACGAACACTGCTGCCCGGTCACGACCATTACTCTGGGACGCATAACGGAGACAACAGTCAATTTCTTGTTACAGCATGATTCTACAGTCAAAAGGAAGCATCATTTACCTTTGGGGGAGGTCGGGCCAGCTTGAAGGCATGCTCGATGTCGTTCAACCTGACGTAGTTGGGATCGGCCAGGTTGAATAGCTCTCCAATCCTGGCCTTGACTTCTGCCTTGTCGAGCGCCTCTTTCCTGGTCCTTGTTGGATCTGCGCTTCCCTGGTACTCGAAGCCAGGATGTACCCTCTTCTGGCAGGGCTGGATCCTTCGACTGATGAAGTTCCCGACCACGCTTGGACCATCTAGTTTTCTCCACAGGATCATCCCGAGCAGTTCTGCGATCTGCTCCAAGTTCTCGGGCTTCTCCGACTAGCTTTTCTTCCTCTCCGGAATCAACCCCATGTCGCAGAGGGTGATTGTGTTCGGCTCTTTACGGTTGTAGAACCACTTCTTGTACCATTCGTCCAGCGAGGTATTCCAGGGACAGTGCAGGTACTAGGTCTTCATGCCGTCATGAAGATTGAGGTAGACTCCTCCGGCTATCTTCGAGCCGCCGCTCCCTTTCTTTCGCAGACAGAATAGGTGGCGAAAGAGGTTGAAATGGGGCTGGAAGCCACCATAAGCCTCGCAGAGATGGATGAAGATGGAGACAAGAAGAATCGAGTTGGGATGTAGATTGCAAATCCTAATCTCATAGTACAAGCAGAGACCCTGAAGGAAAGGGTGCACTGGAACCCCAAAACCCCGTTTGAAGAAATCCTCGAACACCACAATCTCACCTGGTTGTGGATCGGGGAAGCTTTCTCCTTCTGGCGCATGCCATCCCGCGAGTGCCTTGTTGTGGAGCACTCCCATGGCGACGAGGTCTTCGATGGTCTGCTCATTGCTCCACGATTTCCACCACTCCTTCACCATGACTCCGCCTTTCTTCTGGGTGTCTCTCTTCGCCATTAGTCTGTCTTTACTAAGGGGGTGGATGTGGTGGCGAGGGGGTTGGCGATGATTTTCGGAGGAATTGGGTTTGGCAAGAAGAAGAAGAAGGTTGCCGCGGCGAATGCAAATGGGGAACGGTATGAGTAACTTACCAGATCTACATTATAAATAACAAAGGGGTCTGTCGTTTCGTCCGCCCGAGATTATTGGGAGCCGTGCGCACGCGCCGCAGATGGTTGTTCACACAACCTCGAGATCTACGCTAATAAACACGCCCCTTCGTTACCAGTGTACGCGCCTATTCGTTGATACTGTAAGAGGGCCCATACTGACGCACCTCTATACAGGTGCCAAGCGACTGTTTGCCAGAAAAGAGTAAGAAGACAGAATGACGTACCATACCCATCTGCTTTTTTGACCAGGCGTGTCAGACTGGACTTGGCAGAGAAAGGAGATAAATAAATACACCAAATAAGTACATCAATGGCGTTCGTATTTTCGATGCTTGTTTTGTGCTCAAGGATGGATCAGACTCCTACAATGCTCGGGGACCGCCCAGACCACTGACGTGCTCGGGGACTGCTCTGACCACTACCGTGCTCGGGGATTGCTCCGACCACTGACGTGCTCGGGGACTGCTCCGACCACTGCCGTGCTCAAGGACTGCTCCGACAACTGAAGTGCTCGGGGACTGTCCCGACCACTGCTCGGAGAATGGTTCTCCTCGGCTACATGTGATTTGTACTCACATACAACTGAGAGACATTTATTTAGACCTTGCTACAAGGTTCATACATCGCCTTCCAGCAAGCTCGGGGACTACATCGGTACGATGCACCTGCCGGTGCATCTCGTATTGCTTGTTCGACAATTGGGTTCTTAAATTAACTGGGACTTCTTTTTGGACCCTGGCACCACGTGCCTACGTCACCTACTACCAGGCTCGGAGACTAAGTGGGCACACTTCACCTAGCGGTGAATGTGTTTGTTTTTCGACCCCTACGCCTCTGATGATCAAGGACGCTATGCTTCAAGACGCACTTGCGTTTCTTTTCAGAAATACAAGTGGGCACACTTTCCAAGATGGAAATCTTTTTCTTTCTTCTTAAGAGCACCATACATTCTTCAGACGACCTACTTCTCCGGCGACAAAGGTGGTTGAAGATGTCAAGAACTCAAGCCTTGCTGTTCGGAGAAGGTTGAAACGGCGTGTCGCATCAGAATACATGGTGCTCGGGGACTAGCTGTGGGGGTATTAACCCCTATACCCTTATGGCTAAGCTTGGGCCGGCCCGGGTCGATGGGTCCGGTCCACCCGAAAGACGACGTGCGGCCCAGCCAACCTGATCGGAGTCCCGCACGAGGAGTCAAGGCGGATTTGGCGATCAAGTAGGATCCTGATCGGTTAGAATAGGAATCCTTATCCGGCCACATATGGCAATTGTAACTGACTAGGATTGGTTTCCAGATCTGTAACCCTGCCCCCCGGACTATATAAGGCGGGCAGGGGATCCCTCTAAAAAATCATCTCTTATTGACATACAGCAATACAAATTAGACGCAGGACGTAGGTGTTACGCCTTCTTGGCGGCCGAACCTGGATAAAACTTCGTGTCTGTCTTGCGTCAACATCTTGTTTGTGGCTTGCGCATCTGTCTGCCGACAATCTACTACCTTGGGCATACTCCTAGGTAGATTGCCGACCATATTTCGTCGACAGAGCCTTAGCATCAAACACAGCATGATAGCACAGATAAATCCTAAGGATATTGTTGAATATTTGGGCAATAATGGTTTGTTAACTCCACAGATGTTTTTGGATCTTGAGCTAGCTAGCTAGCATCTGTATATGAGTCAATGCCAGACCAATTTAATTAATTTGACAAACTGACAAGCTAAACACCTATAAGTCACTAAGCCAGTTTCAGTGGAGTTTTGTGTCTTGGTTTTCAAAACTTTCATGTGTTGAAAATAGTGTGGACTCATTTCATCCTATAAAACTTTGATTATCTCTCTCTTCGTTAATATCATACCATACTAGTATATTTACTAAGTTGGTAACTTATTTAATATAAAACTAATGAAACTTCTAGTGAGACTGGACTAAGCTCATCTTGTGTCATCAAGAAGGAACAAAAGCAAAGCAGTCATGCAAATAGATAAAAATATTCAACATGCCTAAAATGAAAAGGTATACAACTTTGTACCATATATATTAACCACTCGTGAAAAAGATCCATCTTGGGAATGAAGCAGGGATTTGCTCTATACTATATGTCAGATAGATTTTAGGAGGAAAAATTTGTGTAGGTCTTCTCCTACAAGCACCACATGAACTCCAGCGGGTTTCGGGTTTGTGGATAGGGGATTGGATTTTTTTGCCCTTCGGCAGCGATAGAGGGATGACTAGGAGGTTATTGGTCCGGCGATGATGGTGGAAGGTGGATCCGACTAGATGACTAGGTTGTGGGGCATTGTATGTCATGGTGCTGTGTAGCTGGATGGAGCCAGCGTCAGAGACGTCTGATTTAGCTGGATTGGAAAGGGAGACATTGCGAGGGTGGGAGCTCTACCACCGCGAGTCTGTGACTGAGGAGCACGAGGGCGTCGTGATTGGGAGTAGGTTGGTATCCGGGTGGGGAGACAAATTAAAGGAGGTGGGGGCGACGTGGTTGAGTGAACAATTGATGGAGGTGGAGAGCGGCAGTAGCACTGTCGTAATCCACATAAAGCATTCCATTACCCATCTTGCAACTCGCTTCAACACCCCTACAACTCAGCACGCGGCACAAGCAATAAAACTCTTCCAAGTATTGGACATAAGATACGTGTACCTAAAACAATATAAATTTGTGTGTTGTCCCTCTAATTTACTGTGGGTGATGCGCTAATTACTCTTCTGAGGGAAAGAACACCGACAAACGCGAATAGAAAAACGTGAAAAGATAGTGAAGTAGGAAAAAGAAAAGGTATGGGACACTCTAAGATTTATAAAGCGAGTCTCAGTAAAAAGTTTTATGGAATTGTTTGCAGGACTGTCATGTCATATAAAATAAAATGACACACGCACTTTCCCTGGGAACTTTCATTTTATGGTTTGCCGACATAACTAAACCGACAGGGATATACAAAATTTCCGTCCATGAACTATTTTTTTGTCGGTATGATAATTTCTTTGTCGGTTAGGCGTTGACAAGGAAATTACCGGCCGCCGGGTCAAGGCTTTTATCCCTGTTGCCCTGAAGTCGACAGAAAAATTGTTTTTATACCGACAGGGAAAGGATTTACTTTCCTGTCGTGGGCATTCAACACAGGAAAGTGTACAGGTGCAATAGGTAAACGTGGCCATTACCGTGGCAGCTTCTATACTAGTATATGCTTCTCGTTTTCTACTAATCAGTCCAGTGAGATGCAATGGAGTAAAATAAAATCATTAGATGACTTTGGCGCTCGCAGACACACTACCCCCTCCAAAAAAAGGAAAAAAACTGGACTAGTGGAGGATATGCTTATACCGATCCGCCGCATCACAGAACCATTCCATGTATATTAGATAGATATATGAATTAAGAATGCGATTAGTTAATTGGTCGGTTAATAAACTTTAATCCATTCGAGGATAAGCATCGCTACGCGCGCCCGCCTTGGACGGGTTAGAAATTAGAATATGCCTATGCTTTCAAACGGATCTCCGCGTCTCAAATGGTCAGTATTTAATTATTTGATTTTTTTAGCCGACACTGTACTTAGTGTAATTGAATTAGTCTATCGATGAGGTGTTGGATGGGCACTCCATGGATCGTCTAGCATTAAGGGGCTTATTTGGCAGAGTTCCATGGGCCTGTTTGGATACACTCAACTAAAGTTTAGCTAGCTAAAATTTCAAAGCTAAACTTTAGCCAGCTAAAAGTTATCACAACTAAATTTTAGCTAGGGTGTTTAGATCCTCCAGCTAATAGACTTAGCTAAACTTTAGTTAGGTTAAAGTAGCTAAGCTAACTTTAAACTTTAGTTGGTATTTTAGGTAGGCCGTTTGGATCCCTAGCTGTTAACTTTAGACAGTTAAAGTTTAGTTGGTGATCTAAACAGACCCATATCAAAATATGTAGATTTAAAAATTACTATATTTTAGTCTTTAAGTATGGATGAGACTCAGAGAACACATTTAGATGAATCATTTTGATTATAGTTAATTGATATTAATATGTAAATATTTAAATCATTTTATTTAGTGTAAAAGTACATATACAATCCGGATCTCGGATCTGAAGCTATAATGATTAGAGCATTAGAGGAAAAAAAGGTCAATACAAAGCTAACACCATTGCATTATGAGAGCCCCGTTCGCTTGGAGGAATTTTGGAGGAATCTGGATGAATCTGGAGGAATTTGTGAGAGGAAAAACACTGTTCCGGATGAAAAAAAAAGCGGATCAAGCCGGGTTCAAGGGCACGTGTTCGAACCCGACTTGATCCGCTTCTTTTTTCATCCGGAACAGTGTTTTTCCTCTCATAAAGCTCTAACCCCCAATATAAATCATTTAAAACTAAATATCATGACATTTCAATTGGAAAGAGTCATATTATGTATCACAATTATGAATTATGAAACCAATGTTCTTAACGAACCTAGTGGAGTACACTAAAATCATTCATGTACATGATGTGTTTCTTTACCCAGCAACCTGGTACAGACCTAAATAATGCATTTTGCTTTTATGACGAACAAAATTCTGTACAAATTAGTTACTGTATCATGCATGACATCATGCATGAGGAAAGCACCAAACATAGGAGTGCTGCGAAAATGGTAAACAAAAAACTGCATGACACGTGGAGTGTTACTTTGGGAGTTTGGGTGCCAAAAATGGAAGCAGGGACCTTGACCCCTTTCATGCCGAGCTGCTTGGCTGCCTCGGGAGGCGGCTGTCAACGACATGGGTGTTCAGCACATTTGCGTGGAAACAGACGTTTCCCTAGTAAAGGTTGCCGTGGAGGACGATGAGCAGCTCTAGTGCGTCCAAACAGGAAAGCAAATAGGTGACCTAATTTAATTTCTAATTAAGTCTTTAATAACTCTCTCTGTTCTTTAATAAATATATTTCTAGAGTTATCTTAAGTCAAACTTTTTAAACTTTGCCCGAATTTCTAGAAAAAACACATCAAGATTTATGACATCAAATTAGTACCGTATAATATATTTTCATAATATGATCATTTTAGGTCATAGATGTTGTTACTCTTTTCTATAAAGTTAGTCAAACTTAAGATAGTTTGACTTGCACGGATTCTAGGAATTGATTTATTTAGAGACGGAGGGAGTAGTTGTTATTCAACTAGCTAGCCAACGATAGCTAATTTGGGCTAATTTTTAGCCCACTAATAACTAACTATGTGTATCAAACAGACTATTAGTTGGAGTTGGTCACCTAGTTGGCTAACACAATTAGTTGAAGAAGTAGTGAAAGATATATTTTTTTTGAAACAAAAAAATTAGGTGGGGGCACGTGCCCCGCTCCTTATATACTGGGTCTGCCCCAACCACGACCATGCCCTCGCCTCACAACCATGCCCTCGCCTTGCGACCGCCGTGCACCTTCCCACGCACGCATTCGCGACGCAGCAGCCGTGGGCCAGGTGGTGGATACGAGCGAGGTGTTGTACACATTCACCACCAATGTCGTCGTGTGCCAAGCGGTGTCACGCAGGTTCAGCCGATTTATAATTTAATAACACAATAATAACTATATATTTCATGGAATTTCGTGTTGTTGTAATTTGAAGCCACTAATAATAAAATAGGATGATGATTAGATCTCCTTATTATTATACGTACCAAGAACCCTCGTAACCTTAATCCCCCATATGCGTGTTTAGAAGAAAAAAATGTTAATGGACATGGCAGCCCATCACTAATTAATTAACAAAGCACGTGGGAACTGATTTATTTAGAAACGAAGACATGGTAGAAAAATCAGTGATGCTGCATACGGAGTATACTGCTAGTACGTGGGCGTGTATATACGTGGTGCACACTGCACAGGGGCGGGAACTGGACGGGCTCGACTGTCCGCTTCGCATGCAGCCCGCTTCTCGATCGTTGACCACCTTCAATTTCTCTTCATCACATGCATGGCCACGTGGGGGCGGGATGGACGGACGGCAGCTTGACAGCGGCAGCATGGCCACGTACTCCCTCCCTTCCATAAAAAAAATGTGATTCTTAGTTTTCGAGATCAGATTAGTGTAGACCTAAAATTACGCATGTACCCTCTTGTATTATATCCGGTTCCGCATGTGAAAACTCAAAAGCAATTGTTGCATCTAGAAAGTTGGTCGAAGTCCAGAGTATTTTTATGGCTGCAGGGAGCTTTGCGGCAACCTCTACACTGTGGATGAGAATGGATGGATAGACGGTGCGTTGGTTCCCCGTATGCATGCAGGGGTTTTTTAATAGGTGGGTCCCACTAAAAGATGCTGGTTTCAAACCCAAGGTTTTATTCATGGTTCACTGAAATTTGGCTTATACTGATATTTATACCGATTTATTGTAAGAGGAAAACACATGACCCTGTTTGCTTTGCTAAAAAAGACAGACTGAAAAGTATTGTTCGTTGATTTGTTGTGAGAGGAAAACAATATTCCTTTGCTAAAAAAGTACGGCTAATAAGCCAATCGTTGAAAAATATAGCTGAAGTAGGCTGATATATACACACGTGTCTTTTTGGATGAGCTAAGTGTATAATCACTAGCTTTAAATAGGGTTAGTTTGATGCATAAGCTAATTGCTAGCTAGCTAAAAATAGCTCTAGTGCATCAAACGGGAAAACTACTGGATGGCCTATTTTTTTATCCAGGTCTTCGACTAGTCGTTATTTAACTAGCTAGCCAACCATAGCTAATTTGAACTAATTTTTACCCTTATAACAAGTAACAAGCTATGTGTGTATCAAACATACACTTAATTGGAGTTGGTCAGCTAGTTAACTAACACAATTAGTTGAAGACTTAGCTAAAAAATCAACTTACCTATTAGCCCTTCTATTATGGGTGGGCTAAGTCTAATTTAATTTAGATAATTTTTAGCTCGATATTAGCTCTTAGTATTTAAATATGCTATAATCGTTGTAGTATTTAAATATGCTATAATTGTTGTACTGGTGGCAAGGCATTGTTGCTAAATTCTTTTGAGACATGGTTTTCAGATTAAATTTGATGATGAATGAAGCAACACAAGACTGCCAAATAATATATATCGTCGCTGCCGGCTTCCGAATCAGGTACGACTAAGCTCAGCTCGGCGGCCCAATGCAACCCAGTATATATGCATCTTATTAGTCCGGGGACAGCTGGGCTGGGCCTTCACGCGCCTGCACAAAGTTCCTATATGAATTAACGGCCCAAGGCGCTGGTATAATACCCGCACGAATAGCGGCAACCAAGAGATGATTCCACGCTCTCTGTCCACGAAGCTGAACATTATTACACCAGAACTTGCCAACTTGATTAGCACAGACAAATCAAAGGCAAAATTTGTGATCGATCCAATCGGAATTCATCAACTTGAACAAGACTGGATGCACGCTACCAATGTCATGCATGCTCTGGTCGGCTAATGCAAGATTTTAGGTGGGGGCAGATCGAACCGCAGAAGATAACATAGTTCCAATGCTAACTGTCAAACCGCACTTAAACACTTGGAAGCATGTTTTCTTCTACCATCATCTGCCACGGAAATGCAGCTGTGGTCGTGGCCATTGACGCGCCAACCAAGTAAGTGCTGCAGTGCCGAGCAAGGGCGATTGAAGGATGTTGACGTACAGACGTAGAGATCTTCAAATCGTCACGGACCGAATAACATAGCGAATAACCAACACGTTTTCGCGGTGTACAGCGGCGAGATTTACAAGGAAACCAATAAAGGATAGCCACCATGTGTTTACGTGACGAAGAACGACTAGTTTTCAGGTAAAACTAGCAAAGGAACCGTCGATACTCTCGCTCGAGAGGGACCCCGTTGGGGCAAGGGCATTGACAGGTTGCCCTAGATCGGCCAATCGGCCAATAAGTCTAGAACATCATCCTTGACCGTCAGATCAAGCGATGAACAACAGCATGGTGGTTGGAAGGGCAAAAGAGAGACAATAGATTGTTTTGTTGATTAGTTGGATACCCCAGTAGGGGTGGTCTTATCCTGTTAGAATACCAACGTGGTACAATTCTATGTTGTTTTGTAGCGTTTCTCTTGAATTTAGCCAAAATTGACATGGATCAATTCTAAAACCGGCCTTGGGTCCTATTTAAATGTCAACAGAGGCAATATTATAAAAAAAAACTACTCACTCCATTCCAAACTATAAGAATTCCAGCTTTTCTAGATATATAATTTTATTATGCACTTAGATATACACTATGTCTAGATACATAGTAACATCAATATATCTAGAAAAGCCAAAACGTCTTGTAATTTGAAATGCAGGGAGTACAAAGCACAAGAACAAACTAGCCATCTACCATTGAATGAATAACCAAATAGGTAAAAAAGAATTAAAAAAAATTCCCTTAACCTCCCGAGCAATAACAATAAGAGCTCACATGAATTTCACAAGGATTGCATAGAAATTTCATTGAAATTAGTCCATTTTCACAGGAAAAAAACACATAAATTTGAAAAAAAAAATACAGAAATGCTATACAACACCCATGTGTTTTAGCGTAAAAAAACACATAGATTTTTTTAGCTGCCGCTGCTGCTGAGCGCATGCCCAAACATCCTCCAGTGCCTGCCTGCACCGCACCAGACAAGGCATAGGCGGCCGAGGCAGCGCGTGGAGTGGAAAAGCACCGGGGCGTCCGGGTGGTGCGTGCGTGGCCCTGCCTGCTGACACCAGGCTGGTGCAGTGCTGCTGCCTCCTCCTCTGCTGTGATTTGTCCTTTCATAGAAAAAAAATGTTTCTTGTGATATATGGATCTGTGATCTTGTGATTTGTGATTGTCTGGAGATAGAAGAAGGTTGGGGGCTGGAAGTAGAAGGAGGGTGGATGCTGTTGGATCTTAATTCTATAGTGTAAAAAAATTCATGTGTTGAAACTGCATAAAACACATGGTTGTTGCCGACTCAAAAAATAACGTTGCGAAGAGAGCTAAAAGTGGTTACCGTTAGGTCTTCTATAAAATCCTATGCAGTGGCGTCAGAATATACGTGCATCAATGCATGGCTACTGGCTGCTCGATCGTCTCCTGCTCTGCTCCTGGACAAACACTCTGTAATCTGTACATCGCCGGCTCCCGCCTGCTACATCGTCAGGTAATCCGGCAGATTGTTGGGCGCGCCGACGACCCTCCCGCCGACGTCCGGGAACAGCTCGTGCCCCGGCAGCGGCTCCACCCTGCCGTCGGCTCGGACGTGCACGGGGTACCTCATCAGGTGCCCCTGCAGAGGCCCCTTGCCGTCGTCGGCCGCGTACCTCCTCCAGTTCTCCGGCGCGATCCGGTTCACCATCCTCACGCAGCCCGGCGATTCCGGCCGCTGCACCTCCGGCCGCTGGACCGCATCCTTCCCCAGGTGCTCCTCCCACAGCGACATCCTGTACGCGTGCACCTTCCCGCGCGGGCAGGAGCCGGTGTGGTCCGGCTGGTACGCCCCGACGGCGATCTCCGTGTCGCGCGACCCCGCCAGCGAGCGCTGGTTGATGTTGGCGGAGCGCTGGTCTGAAGCGAGAGAAGACGAGACAGAGAGAGAGAGAACGAGGTGTGTGTGTGTGGAGGAAGTGGCGTGTGGCTTGTAAAAGGAAAAAATGAGAGAGAAGGGAAGAAGGGAGGCCCAGGGAATGGAATGCGATTCTTGGCGTGTGTCCCCGGCCGTCAAGCTGCAAGGCACATAGTGGTGGATTATGCTTTCCGCTAATGGCAGCTTGCGGTTGTGCGCGCGCTGAAGTTAAAGGCATAAAATAAAACAAAGCTCAGGGCCTTGTTTAGTTCCCAAAATTTTTCAACCCGAAGTGTCACATCGAATTTTGCGGCACATGCATGGAGTACTAAATGTAGACGAAAAAAAAATTAATTGCACAGTTGGGTGAGAAATCGCGAGACGAAACTTTCAAACCTAGTTAGTCCATAATTAGACACTGATTACCAAATACAAACGAACGTGCTACGGTAGCCAAAACCAAAAAATTTCGTCATCTAAACGCGGCCTTAATCTGGAATTAGCAAGTGGGAGTAGGTACTAGAAGTGGACAGAGTCTGTGTACCTCTGTCTGACTGCAGATGTGATTTTATGTGAACAGTTGTATTGTAGCTTGTCCGGCGTAATATCCGTTCATGGTTAAAAATGGTTATGTATCAGATTTGTACTTATTGTTCGACTATAGTACGTCTTACTCTTAGATGTTTATATATGGACCATCGAGGGAAAAGGTGATGTGGTGATTTGCCAAAAGCAGTGTCTCACAGGGGGGGGTCATCGTTCCTTTGCTTCATTTTGCTTTTTTATTGAGTAAGCTGGAGTCAAGGAGGACGTCAGGATAAATCGGCGCTCAGAGGAAAGTCTCGTCTCCAATTGCACGTAGCTAGTTAGGATATGTTTCACTGCTACATATATTATTTGTAGGGGCGGCTCAAGACCATTTGTAGGGACGGTTTGGTCAGTCGTTCCTATCAAACCGTCTCTACAAATCATGTATTTATAGGGGCGATTCCCAGATCGCCCCTATAAATCAATTTGTAGGGACGGTTGTAGTACCAGCCGCCCCTATAATACCTGTTTGTAGGGGCGGTTCAACCTAGAACCACCCCTACAGTATATTTTCTGGCAAAAAAAAAATTCAAATTTACAATTCAAATTCGATCAGAACACTGTTTGTTTCCTCGTATTCCATCCAGCGTTCGCGTTGCCGAACACCCTGCCACCAACGTTCGTGTTGCCGAATGCCCCGCGACCAACGTGAGCGAGGACAGCGAGATAATTCCGCCGAACGCCCCGCGACCAACATTCCGAACCGCGTTCGCTCAAGAGTATTATATAAACTACAAGCACAAGAGTATTATATAAACTACAATTACAAGTCCAATTCACAAGAATATATACAATCCATCATTAAATAGACATAATTCACAAGGTAAAACCAATGTCAAATTCCATACACATTGTTATCAACGTCCTAGAGCTAGCCTTTCAGTCTCACGAAGGTGTTGGTACTGAGGATTTCTACTTAAGTCAGACTCTCGGTCATGGTAGGTGCCTTTGACGTGTACAAACTAGTCCAATATGAAGTTACAAAGGTCGCCGACGAGCTCTAAGAGTTGGTCATCCTTGTATGGGTCTCTTTTCATTCCTTTCTCTTCTTTCCACTACAAGAGAACAAGTTTCGGTTTAGTATTTCATACCATGTACGAAGTTTTTATACTACGAGTGAAGAGGTTCAAACTTACCCTTTGAAAGCTCTAGTTTGATTTTGGTGAATTGATGAAACCCTAAGTGCTAACCTAGTTTATCAAGTGATCATGAGATAGGTAGCACACTCCAAGTCATGAAGCAAATGAAGATCATAGCATGATGAAGATGTTGCCATGGTAATGATCAAGTGCTTCGACTTGGAAAGAAGAAAGAGAAAAAACAAAAAGCTCAAGGCAAAGGTATAAACCATAGGAGCTATTTTATTTTGGTAATCAAGACACTTAGAGAGTGTGATCACATTTAGGTTTGATAGCCGTACTATTAAGAGGGGTGAATCTCGTATCGGAATGCGGTTATCAAAGTGCCACTAGATGCTCTAACTCATTGCATATGCATTTAGGATCTAGTGGAATGCTAACACCCTTAAAAATGTTTGTGAAAATATGCTAACACATGTGCACAAGGTGATACACTTGGTGGTTGGCACATTTGATCAAGGGTGGTGAAGTTTGGGAGCAAGGATAAGAAACTCCACCGACGCCCTAGACAGAAAAGACAGAGGTCAATGGGAGTGACCGGACGCTGGCCACGGTTGGACCGGCGTGTCCGGTCAGATGTATCAGCGAAGACGCTGGCGTCGGTCAAACGACCGGACGTTGGGTCGCTCTACGACCGGAAGCTATCAGGGTGCGTCCGGTCAGTGCTGACGTACGCTGATGTGAGGCGCACAGAGGAGACGTTGAATGACCGGACGCTGGGTGAGTCCAATTGGGCATGACCGGACGCGTCCGGTCGTGAAAATTCGTGTTTGGAACCTTACTGGAAACGACCGGACTCTAAGGTCCAGCATCCGGTCACTTTCTAACTGACACGTCCGGTCAACTGATGACCGTTGAAATCTGACGAACGGTATTTGAAGCGGGGGACACGTGGCGTGAATCACGTGACCGGACGCTGAAGGCCAGCGTCCGGTCGATCGGATCGGAGCGTCCGGTCACCCCGCGCTGTACCCAGTGAAGGAGTACAACGGCTCTATTTCGTGGGGGCTTCTATTTAAGCCCCATAGCCGGCTCAAGCTCATACCTTTGGCCATTTTCATTGACATAGCAACCTTGTGAGCTTAGCCAAAGCTCTCCCACTCATCTCCATCATTGATTCATCATCTTTGTGAGATTGGGAGAGAATTCAAGTGCATTGCTTGAGTGTTTGCATCTAGAGGCACTTGGTGTTCGTGTTTCGCTGCGGGTTTCGCTTGTTACTCTTGGTGGTTGCCGCCACCTAGACGGCTTGGAGCAGCGAGGATCATTGAGCGGAGGGTGGTGATTGTCTCCGGTTCCGATTGTGGTGATTGTGAGGGGTTCTTGATCTTTCCCTGGCGGAGCGCCAAAAGGTACTATAGTGGATTGCTCGTGGCTTATGTGATCCTCATCTTGTGTTGGTTGTGCGGCACTCTATTGAGGGTTTGGCGTGTGATGCCAATTAGCACGTGAACCTCCAAGTGAGTGAATCGCCACAACGAGGAGTAGCTTGTCGGCTAGCAAGTGAACCTCGGTAAAAAATCATTGTGTTCATCATTTGATTCCGAGATGATTGGTCTTCATTGTTATTCATTCTTGTGATTGATTGGTTCCTTCATCTACACAGCGGTATAACCATCTTGATCACTCTCTTTACATTACCACAAACTAGTTGTCAAGCTCTTTAGTGTAGCTAGTTGTGAGAGCTTGCTTGCTTAGTTGGTGTGGCTCTTTAGTTAGCCTTTGAGATCACACTAACATAGGGTAGTGTCATAGCTATTGTGTGAATATATACTATCTAAACTAGAATTGTGGTAGGTGGCTTGTATTTTGAGTAGGCTAGCGCAATACTTGCTTCGCCTCATAATTGTCTAACCATTTTGTTAAGTGTTGTTTGTAGAAATTTTTATTAGGCTATTCACCCCCCTCTAGCCATTAGGACCTTTCACCCTTAAGGGGTGTCTCCTGTAGGCACTGGTGTTACTCATCATAGAACATATATAGTATCCACAATGTATACTCCCAGGCTTCTGCTTGGGGCACTGTGTGTTTTGCATATGGAAATGTTAAGTAATGCTTTTGACAGCCATGTAATGGAGTACTGAAGAAGTAAGTTACACTTACCGCACATAGTGTTTTTATAGCCAGCTTTTCCTTTCTTGCTGGATCATGCCTTCCATGATGTTTAGTGACATAGAACCTAAATGCCATGTTCGAATTATTTTAGCAAATATAACTTGTTAGTATCCAAAAGTAAACGTTGCAAGTATGTATACAGACATATAAGCTAATGAGGATTGTTGATATGTATACGTCTTGAGAATCGATATGAAGTCTTTGTATGTCACCGGGTCCCTATCTATTGAATGAAAGACCCATGCCATGCTCCTCCCGACATCGACGCCTATACAAATTCAGTGGTTGCTGCATGGATTTAATCATAGAACTAGATAAGCTCTTTTGCATCGAATAAAATATATCGAACAAAGCTTTAAGTATAGAGTTGAACTTACTCGAAGTTGTATAGTAGCCATATAGTAGAGTGCTGTTGGAGAATTTTGAAAGCCAGGGCAATGTATGCCGCAACCTTAAGGGACTCTTCCCTTAGTTTCATCGTACAGATGTGCTCGTTCTCCCGAAGAGCCTTTCTAGCAGTTAGCTCTTTGGCATCCAGTTTCCACTGTTTAGGGTAATTAAAATTTGTTTGTGCTATAGCTTGAGGGTCTATATACCCAGCTTTCACACTTGATATTTGTTTGACAATGTGCACTTGCATTCTATAAATCATGGCGTGGGTTAGTTACAACAAAATTCAAAGATTACATTCATATCATATCGGGAGGACAAGGACTTACATGCACCACGTGCGAATTAGATTCATCTCCATAGCTCCGAGGTGAAAGCATGTCTGCATGTCATTGAAGTCAAAGACAATTTTCCTAGCTAGGCTTCCAGATGTGTCGGTGGGGAAGTGAAAGCATCTAGGCTCCTAGTTGGGTTTCGATGATTAATGACAATACGTGATTACTGTGACTAATGTATGTTTTGCAGAGGCAATTAAGTTAGGTCACGGTAATGGAGATCGATTGGGCAATTATGGTGGTCATGCCCCTACGATGGAAATCGTTTTGGTTTTCAAAGGATGGACGACAAGGTTAAGGATGGACTAGTTCTAAGTGTCGTTTGGTGTTGAAGAGACACTTAGAGTAGTTTAGGACTTTATTTTTCCTTTGGCCATACTATTAAGGGGGGTATGGACGGGTAGCTTGACCTAGGTGAGTCTAGTGGGTTAGGTGTGGTGCACACTTGCTAAATCTAGCACTAGGTAGCTCCAAAATAGCCCTGAGATCCAATGGAGCAAACTTCATTCACATATGATCGAGAGTTGGAAGTGAATGGAGGGTCAAATACTGACCGGACGCTGGCTTCAGTGTGACCGGATGCTGGCTCAGAGTCCGGTCAGTTCATTTGACCAAGGTGATTTCGTCTGGTGCGACCGGACGCTGAGAGATGAAGTGACCGGACGCTGAGAGCCAGCGTCTGGTCGACTCCAGTAAGGTTCCAGAGAGGAAAAATTATGGTCAGTGCTGACTAGACGCTGTCCAGCGTCCGGTCATAGTTTAAACACCGGAGTTCGGGGTGAACTGACCGAAGCGTCCGGTCAACATGACCGGAGCGTCCGGTCACCCCGCAGAGGCACATAACGGTTCGTTTTTCAGCCGGTGTTATAAATACCACCTCCACTCGTGTGTGGAGGTACTTTTGCTCATTCCAATAGCTGAGAAACACCTTAGAGAGTGCCAAGAAGAGCAAGGTCCTAGTGAGGTGATTGAGATTTGAGAATCCCAAAGAGAGCCCTCATTAGTGAGATCAAGAGTAGCAAAGTGTGCATCCACCCTTCTCATTAGGCTTGTCATGGTCTAGTGAGAGTTCGTGCTTATTACTCTTGGTGATCGCCATTACCTAGATGACTTGGTGGTGATTGTGGGCTTGGTGATCATCCAGAGAGCTTGTGGATGACCCAACTCAAGTTGTGAGCGATTGTGGGTGATTCACCGTGACGGAGTGTCGAAGAATCAACCCATAGAGAGCACTTGATCCTTGCGCGGATTAGGAGGGAGCTACACCCTTACGCGGGTGCTCCAACGAGGACTAGTGGGGAGTGGCGACTCTCCGATACCTCGGCAAAACATCACCGCGTTCCTCCTTCTCTCTTTACTTTGAGTATTTACTTTGAGCAATTCAATTCTTGTCATTTACATTCCTAGAATTGCCATGCTAGAGTAGGATTAGAACTTAGGGTGCTAAACTTTTGTGTGTTAGATTAATAGAAATATTTTCTAGGCACAAGGGGTTAATTGGGCTAACCATAGAGTTTATTTATTGTAAAAAAAATAGAATTAGCCCAATTCACCCCCCTCTTGGGCATCTTGATCCTTTCAGGAAGCGTGCTTGTACGAGGTCTATGCTCATTGGGAGAACACGCAAGTACCAATCATTGAACCTTCTCATTCCAAGTGGTAGGCGCCGGATGTCCCGGTTTGGTAGGAAGGGCTTGCCTCTTTCATATGTTTTCGGGCAATCCTTTGACCATTTGATGGCATCAATATTTGGATACTGCTTTGCTATTTGGTGGAGTTTGCTAGTGATGGCCTCCTCAGAACCCCGTGATGTGACTTTTTTAACTTGGTTCTCAGGCTTCAAGTGGTCATGGGAATACCACTTGTGCACCGACGAGACGTCTTTCATCGGAACATAAACTGGTCTTATGGTGATTGGATGCTTCTTTCGAAGTTCCCATTCAGGCACGTCCTCATCTTCTTGTGCATCACCTTCTTCAGGAGGCACTCGTTGTTCATGTATCGACTGTGCTTGTTGAGAAGACTGTAGCATCTCATCATGCACTTGCTCGGTACAAGCTGGAGAAGGTTGTGGCTTATCAGGCACATGCTCGCTAGGAGGCGGGGAAGAATGTGGCATCTCAGGAATGTGTTGGTCACAAGACGATGAAAATATCTCCTCGACCTCAACAACTTGCTCTAAATTTGGCAGAGGGGGAGGCGACGAAAAAGCAGTCAATATAATGTCACGTTTATGCCAGAGGATGAACTGCCCCATTACGTCTCCGAGTAACACCAGTCCCTCGAGAGTTGCATAGTCTATCCTCTACCGCATGAACTTGGGCTTCACGGTATGCACCTTGACCCTAGTGTAGTCCGGCGGTATCTTATTATTGTGGTGTAAGCCATCGGGAGGATGTGCCACACCCGTTGCCACCTCCATCACAATGTTCTGCCGGCCGCTGAGAAACACTAAGGTGCAACTAGTTGGTTCCCGTATGCGATCGATGGGGGTTGTGGCTGTAGTGGAACCTTGGCTGCTAGGAACTTTTGGAGGGCTGCCAACTAATGCCAGTTGTCCCCGTGGTGTCATTAATGTCCGTAGCTCCGTAGATAGTCCTTGCTCCTCCAACGCCTTCGCAACTAGAGCATTTACTTGGAGCTCAAGATTAGTCTCCCAGTCTCTGCCATGTTTCTTGTACATGTGCCTGTCCTCTTTGAATTCGTACTTCCAGGTCGTCCTTTTTCCTAGCCCCCTGGTGCGGCCTGTGTGCTCCTTGTTTCCCAAGCCAAGGCTAAGCTCGTCCCTCTCTCTGGAAGGATTGAATGCGCCCTTCTTCTTGTCTTCAGCATATTTCAGTATCCTTGATACTGCCTCTTGGGTCTCCGGCTTATCAAACTTAAGATTACCGCCGGATGATTCTATACTCCTCGCATATATCCAATTCCTTGAGCGTACCTTCAAATTCGTCACATCGATATTCTCAGCAGCTGCGGCCTCTCCGTCCATCTTCCTAAACTGCTCTTCCTTGACATAGTAGCCACCGAGGCCTAGATGATGGTGGTGTTTGTTCCTCTTCGCCAGCTCGATGTTACGGGCACTGAGCTCCAATGCCTTCGATGAAGTCTTCTAAGCCATGAGCTCCTCCCATTGACTAGGGGTTATTTTGCCAAACTCATTGAAGGGAGTTAACCCCTTTTGGATATACTTCTTGTTGAGCTCCGACCTCCAACGTCAGAATAACTCTCCCATCATCCTTAAAGCATTTTTACCAGTTCATGCTTATCCTCCAGAAATCTAAAATTGAGCTTCAGCTACCTATCCCATAGTTCATCATTTTTCTTCTCTGGTACCTCTTTCTAGTTAGGGATTGTTGGGTTTAATTTATCTCTTACTAGGGCCCCGATCGCATTATGGAATCGTCATCTTAATTCCTTTGGCTCAAGGATCTCCCCTGCTGGCCCGACCTCTGTTATCACATAGCATGCCTTATCTGGATATAGATTTGCTTTTCTATCACCTCGTTTCCTCCTAGGCTTGGTAGTCGTGGTTGTGTCTTGAGGTTGTGGAGCAGAGGCCTCAATGTCCGTCTCTGTGGCTGTTGCCTCTGCTCTCCTTTCCTATACTCTGTCTTGTCTAGCGAGATGTCGCGGACGTTGACGTCGTCTTTTCTGAGTTTTAGGAGGGACCTATATATACGACATGTCAAAGTGTTAGCAGAGGTAACACAGCCAAAGCTTTAGCAAAATTTACAAGCTAAGGCTTTATCCCTACCTCTTCATTTGGGTCAAAATCCTTGTCCAAATCTTCCTCCGTTGGCCTCCTTCTAGCTTCACATGGGAAAGGATCCTCGGGACTTACATATCCCTCTTCTGAGTCATCATCATCATCATCATCATCTTCTTCTTCACCTTCAGCAGCCTCTCCTGCTTTTCCTTCTGCTCCTCCTTCCTCCTCGTCACACTGCTCCTGAGTAAGCATCACTTCTAGATCCTTTTCTAACTCGTTATCGAACTGCTCCTGAGTAAGCTGGTCCTCTAGTGCTTGCCCCTCATAGGTTGGCTGCTAATCATGCTCAGGGCATCGGGCTGCACTGTCTGGTGTCCACGACATTATTTCGCGCTTTGTTCTAATAGATGCAAGAAAGTGTGCTTTAGGTACGCGAGAAGGTATAAGAAATCAAAAAGGTCTATAAACCAAAGTAGTCCTATAAAACAACAATATATCAAAAAAACGAGTAGTAGCAGTAGTAGAGGCCTCAGAAACATGTCAATCATCATTTGATCATGAACTTGGAGCATCAAGGCATCATAACAGAGAAGAGAGGAGAAGGTAATATAGGGGCGGCTGCTAATGATGCCAAGTTCCTCACAAGTTCTTGATCATCAGCTCATATTCCATATAATATATGGACTTAGACAATTTCATCATCGGCAAAACAAATGAGAGGGGAGATTTGGCAAAAAAAAAAACAACAGCTGCTTAACAAACATAGAGAGGAAAAGGTATAAAAAAAAGCAGTTGCTGCTTCTCAAACATAGAGGATAGGAAATGTGGCAAAAATAGAGGAGAGGAGGGTAGCATAGTGGAGGAGCCGAGGAGGGTAGCAAGTTAGCAACTAGCGTGCGTCTGTATTTGTACGCCGTCTCTGTCATCCCACCAAAACATGCTTCAAAGCAAAACAAACACGCCATCTCTGGTATTTGCACCAGCAGCTCTAGAGAGGGAGAGAGGAAGCACAGCAAGCACTAGACAACACCAGCAGCACCAAAGATGGAGAGAGCAGGCACAACAAGCACCAGAAAAGAGTGAGATGGAGACATAGTAGAGTAGTAAATATAGGAAAGCAGAGTAGTAGTAGTTAGGTAGTAGTAGCTGCACAGCAAAGCAAGCAAAAGAGAGGAATGGAGTATAGTACAGAGTAGTAGCAGTAGTAAGAGAGCAGTAGCAGTAGTAAGAGAGCAACAACAGCATAGTAAACTGACCATAACTGGAGATTTACAAATCCAAATGACATACAACAAGACAATTTGGAAAGCTTATGAAATTGCCTAAAATTCATTTTTAGACCTCAAGGCATGATTCCAAATTTTACCAGGTCGAAATCACTTAACAACAGAAATCTATCTTCACAAGACAGAGAGCAGCCAAAATTGGACTCAAACTGAGAACAGCCATATCTCCTAAACTACTTGGCCAAATGCCACCAAATTTTAACATAAACTATTTTAGTAAGTTAACTACAACTTTGGTATTCACATGATTCCCAACAAACACCATTATCAAACCTAATTCACCAAGTGCTAGAAACTGTCCAGAATTATAAAAATGCTAAAATTAAATATTTACTTATGTGCCAAACATGATTTCTGACCAAACCAAGTGCATCACAAGTTCACACATGATATAAGATCACCAGAAAGTAAGGTGTTCACCACCAATTCATTTCTTTTAATGCCTTTCTTAATTTATTTAGTTATTTAAGTGTGAAAGTGCATCTAGCCCTTTAGTGGGTTTTGGATGATTGAATGACAACATGATTAAAGGACTAACCCGTTTGCTAAGTGTGGATAGGTAATAGGTTATCTCACAGGTACTTAATGAAAGCCAAAATGATGTGTTATTGTGTAAACAATCTAGTTCAAGCACAAGACAACAATACAAATTGAATTCATGCAAAGGCTTAATTATTGTGGGATTTCCATATACTATATGAAAGCAAGCTTGTAAGAATTAACTAATGAGACATAAGGGATTGCATATGGAATGGTCTCATATTTGAAGCTTGCTAAATTGAAATGAAAAAGATGACAATACATGAATGGATGATTCAACATAAGATGTAACTTGATGGCTTGAGATGGTGAAGATAGCAAGGAAAGGCTTCGAGGTACTAAGCAAGGGTGAAGGGCAAGCGATGGCTTGGCGGCCAAAGAACCTAGCTAGGGTGAAGAAGGAAGAACTTGCATTTAGTTGAGGTACTAATCAAGCTATGATGGTCATATTGTTGTGGAGGATCAAATCTATATTGGACAAGTTGATTAAAGTGACTTGATGTATTTGGAGTTATTCATATTGGATGAATGGAATCAAGTCACGTGCTCAAGATGGCTATGCTTAAGTGGCAAGATCAATATTGACATGTTGGCACCCTCACTTGATGAAGATTGAAAGACACGGCATCAATTTAAAGAAGATCAACTCAAAAGGTTTAATTTCATTTTTCTTTTGATTTTGAGTTAATAGGTATGCCGTACTATTAAGAGGGATGCAAGTTTAGGTGGTCTGAGGAAGATAGAGTGCTCAAGCATAATAATTAAATCAAAAGAGAGACACTCTAGCACTTCATGAGCACATAGAATAATTTTCTGTGACTGTCGGTGTCGGAAGTCCCGACGTAAGCCAGAACTCCCGACAGTCGGAAGTCATGACTCTTGCCGGAAGTGCTGACTCCCAGTCACAGCCTGCGCAGTGACTGTAGACGTTGAAAGTCCCGATGTGAGTCAGAACTCCCGACAGTCGGAAGTCCCGACCCAAGCCGAGAGTCCTAGCATCGATGGTTCTACTAACCTGCTGTCTGTGCCCGTCGAAAGTCCCGACAATCGTCGGAAGTCCCGATCGTCGGAAGTCCCGATGTTTGTCGGGAGTTCCGACACTGACTTGACCCAGGCCGGGAGTCCCGGCATCAGTGGTGCTGACTGTTTGTTCAACTGTGCACGTTGGAAGTCCCGACGAACGTCGGAAGTTCCGACCGTCGGAAGTCCCGACGTTTGCCGGGAGTTCCGACACTGACTTGCACCCGTGGACTTTTGACCTCCCATGAACAGTGTTTTCTTCATACGTCAAAAGTCCCGAGATCTACGTCGGAACTCCCGACGTAGATCTGAACGGTTAGATTTTGCCTTGGAGTATATATACCCCTCTCCTCTTTTCTAACAGTTGCCCACTCATTTCATTACGACGAACACTCGGCCAAAACAGCCCCCAAGCATTCTAGGCTCACCACTCTTCACTCCTTTGCTTCCAACTTCAATTCCTAAAGGGTTTGAGTGATTGGAGAGTGGATTGAGTGAGAAAAACACTTTGAGCAAGCTTGAGCACTTGATTTCTTTGTCAAGCCGGTTTGATTTGCATTTGTTACTCTTGGGGATTTTCCCCTAGCCGGCGAGGCGTCGCCCAAGAGCTTCCATCTTGTGGAAGAGCCTTAGGAAGTTTGTATTACCCTTGATTTCTAGTGAAGAAACTCAAGTGACCTTTGTGGTATCCTTGAGTGAGGCAAGGAGGTGGAAGAGACTCCGACCAAAGTGGTCACCTCAACAACGAGGACGTAGGAGCTCCTTTGTGGGGCTGCCGAACCTCAGGATAAATTCTTGTCTCCCGCGTGCTTGTTGTTATTGTGATTTGCTTGAAATTACTTGTATTTGGTTGTCTCTCTCTAGCTATTTCTTAGGGTTTGGGCCTCGATCTATGGAGTGGTGGCTTATCAACGTCAAGAGAGTGACCCAACACCTTATCTTACCACTAGGAAGTGGGTTTGTAAGTTATCGGCATCACAAAGTTCATTTTAGCACTTGTAGTTCATTTCCCATAGGGGTCGGAAGTGCTGACAGTTTGCGTTGGAAGTTCTAACCCAAACTGTTGGGACTTCTGACACGTCGGAAGTTCTAACCCAAACGTCGGGACTTCTGACACGTTGGAAGTTCTGACCCAAACTGTCGGGACTTCCAACATTAACTGACTAGTGCATTTTGATTCAACTCTTTGGTTGCCGCTGTTTGGCTCCCTAGGTTTATCTAGTATCTTTTATATACTTTGTGGCTAACTTATGAGAGGTGGTATTACTCTGACTTGGAGTTTCCATTTTGGAAACTCCTATTACTAATCGTTTCCGCTTTTAAAGGTGTTGATTTTTTAGAAACGCCTATTCATCCCCCTCTAGGCGACATCCTAGATCCTTTCAATTGGTATCGGAGCCAGGACTCACTACAAGCTTCACCGCTGTGAGAAAAGGATGTCGACGCCTATCGTGTTGGAGCCGGTGCTTCTCCAAAATGATGGTTCAAACTTTCTATCTTGGTCAATTCATGTACTCAATGCTTTTAGAGATATTAGTTCTCTTGTTGAGCATATTGTGTTTGCAAGCATACCTCTTCCTATAGTTGATTGGAGCAACTATAAGAATTTATCAAAAGAGGAAGAGATATGCGTGCAACTCAATGCTCAAGCTATTAATATCATTTTGAGTACATTGAGTGCAGAGGTTTAAGATGAGGCAATATTCAATGGACAACCACCTTCGGAGAGTGCTCATCTCATTTGGACCAAACTCGTTGAGTTATATGGAAAATCCAAATGCGATGATGCACTTGAGGTTGAGTCAATGAAAAATATGTCCATTATGTCTTCATGCAGGGAAGAAGCCTCACAAGACCTTAATAGCGCTGAGACGGAGCAAGAGGTGCAAGCCAAGGCGACTGCGCTGTCTGCAAGCACATACCTGACGTGTCTGGTATCCCTACCAGACGTGTCCGGTATGGCCGAGGCAGCCGGACAGCAGGCAGTCTGTGATGATGAGGCTCAAGCCCAGTGGCGGCCAAGTGATGAGTCAACCTCAGTATCTCATGATACTCATCACTTGTGTCTCATGGCCAAGAAAAGCAAGAAGAAGGCTAGCAAGAAAGATCAAGCCAAGGAGATAGCACGAGTAGATGATCAAGAAGAGAGTGATATTGAAATTGAAGATAGCTACACTCTTGATCATCTAAGCAACAAAGACAAGCTCATTCTCATGAAGCTAGTTGAGAAGAATGATGAACTAGAGGAAGAGAATGAGAAACAAGAGCAATCACTTCAAAATCAAGAAAAGTTTCTCATCTCCAAATTGCAAGAACTAAAGGCCATAAATGAGAGGTATGAAAAATTATCAATTGAGCATGCTTTAGTTATTAACTCCTCTTCTAGTGTTTCACAACTAGAGAAGGAAAACTTTGAGCTCAAGGTGAAATTAGATGAACTCTCAAGCAAATATAATGTGTTACAAGCAAACTATGTTCATCTCAAGTGCTCTCATGAAGAATTAGTCGAATCAAGCATCATGCTTGAGGTGGCTCATGAGGTTGTGATTACAGTGGTAAAATCATTTCAACCTCCCACTCACACACTCACTTGTACACAATCTCAATTGAATATTTCGTGCTAATGAGTGTGCTTCTCAAGCAAGCCAATCTTCGATTGAGCAAAAATTTATAGAAAATGTAGAGCTTAAGGAAGAAGTGGAAAGGCTAAGAAATGATGTGATTCGATTGAAGGGTAAGGAGAGAGCACAACCTTCTCAAGATAACTGTGTTAACATGGTGAAGAAGCTTGAGAAGGGTTCAAACCGTGCTTCCTCCAAAACCCAACAAAAGAATCACATCTCAAGCAAGGCCAACACAACCAAGAGCAGAAACATGGAAAAAGGTTATGCTATGGTTGTGGATTAAATGGACATGAGTGGGCCATGTGTCCACATAAGAGTTGGGCCAACAAGTGTGAAGTGGCCGAACAAAAGGCCTCAAACAAGTTTGTCGCAGAACCGACCAATTTATAAGAATACAAGTATAATGGCAATCCGCAAGCGGTTGCACTGTCATACTTGAACCCATATAAACCCGGTAGTCCGTCGAGTACCACGACGGGTCTCGATAAACGATTTACAACAACCAAGATCGTACAGGATTCAACATACATGCCACATATTACATAAAGTTCACAGATACTTTTCATCATCAGAGTACGAATAAAAGTCATTACAAACCGAGTTTGATAAATTAAGCGGAAGCAAATAAGTTCAAAGATAAAGTTTCCAACATAGTTTGATATAGTGCCAAACCCGATCACGATCCACAAAAGCAAAGATAGGAATTACTAAGGAAGCCTGCCCAAGGCTTACTCCTCATCCACAGCGGGATAGAAGCAACTCTTGCAATAACCATGATACACAGTGCCATCTGCAACAATGGGAAAATAAACCCTAAGTACAAGAAGGTACTCAGCTAGACTTACCCGTCATGAACCAGAAATAAAATGACTCCAAGGATCATGCAAGGCTGTAGAAGTGGACGGAACTTGACAACATTTTGCGAAAAAGGCAATTACCCGTTGTACAATTATGATTCCTTTATCAAGTTAATTACAACTAACCATTTCTAGATTAGCAACTATCCTGTGCCAAACAGGTGGTATATCATTTAGAAGCATCCAATAGTAACCATAGCAGGTATTGTAATTCCATATTCATCTGAACCATCATGTTTCATAACACAGTTACTACGATGTTGGAGCTAGCCAAGTTTCTCACTATCCGGGAGAGACGGTGATTCGAATCGATTTCTACCAGCTGGGAATTTATTCCTAACACAAACCCAGATCTACCAGCCACGATAGTCTTAGGTCACCTTTGGTACAACTCAGGTACACATTTCGTGGGTTCGTACCGCGCCGCACAATCTGGAACACCAGATGCCAGGATGCTCAGGCCAAGCCTGCCCTTGGGCTCAGTCTGATCGTTCCCCGGAAGGAGCGCACAACAGAACGATTCCCGGCCTGAGTTGAATTACTCGGCTTCGTGGTCGGAACGAATTATCCGGCCAGCTAAGTGAGAGGCATGCGTTCAATCTTGTCAGAAGTTCCAACAACGATACGGTCCTTGATCGACACAGACGAGGATAGATCCACACCCAAGACCTCCATGTCTTGTTGCTTTTCTATCGACATCCCGCCCGGTCTCCAATTACATTAACCATGGTTCTTCTCCACGATAACAATTATAACCAACCGTGCTCCGGTATCCACCTATATCTCGCAGGTGACAGGAAATCACCCGACTTCTACCGGTCTAAGCATGGCTAAGCATATATTCGATCCTGGACCTATACCGGTTAAAGGTGTAATTTCTGGACAAGGAAGGTACATGCATCAAGTGGTTTCATTCAACTCTTATAACCTAATGCATCAATCATAAATACGTAAGTAAACATTTATAAATTACTGGGAGACTTATAATGCTCCGGGGCTTGCCTCGCAGAAAGGAAGTAGGGCGATGGTCAGGGCACTCCGGCAGCTCTTCAGGGTTCTGCTCCACGCCTTCGGGAGCTGCGGCTTGCGGATCCTCCTGCTGGTTCCCTTCCTCTGCTTCTTCGAATTCCAGCAACGTGATCTCTTCCTCCGATCCTAGATGCATGAGTATGGTATGAGTATTATGAAGGCATAATGTTAACAAGTACATCGCGTTGTTGAGTAGGTGCATATCTCTTCTCGCTTACTACTTAACTACTTCTACAAAGCATCGACTATGCCATAAACAGTATCTACTTGTTTCACTCATAACTGGAGTTCTACAATTCCAAATCTAGTGATCCTGGACTTTCTGGAAAGCTTATCAAATTTTCTACAACTTTGTTATTAACCATTTTTACAGTCTACATCAGTTTCAACCTGTAACTCCTCATACTCTAGAATCAGTCCGGAAATGATTTAACATGCAATATAAAGTAATAGCACCTCTACTTTATGTAATCATCCACAAATTGACAACCTAGAACCTACCAACAGTTTAAGCATACCAAACATAGTTAAGATAATATAATGTCAAAGCCCAAACTATTTATTAAATTGCCTTTATCATTTTATTTAGATATCTAGGTTAAATAATAAATATATATCAGATGTGCTGAATAAATTCTCAAAAATTTACAGAGCCTTAATAATGCTGTCAAAGGACTACTATAAAAATTTCATGTCATTTTGCTAAGTAGAACATCCTATACAAAAATGATAAGGAAGCAAGGCTTGAAACATCATAAATGGAAAATCCTATCGAAAAGTGTCAAGCAACAGATTTCTTATTTTTCTTAACATCCATATGGTACTAGTATCACCTCCAACAAATTTCATGAATTTTGGACTCATAATTAATTTATAAAAATTCATGCAAGGATTAACTATTTATAAAAGAAAAATCTATAACTATAGATCTACACATGAACTGGTCCTCAAATTTTTATCCAAGCTCATATATAACAAGAATAGCCTACCACAAAAATTTCATAATTTTTGGAGCACAGGAACTCTAGATATAAAATAAACAAATTTGAATGCATTCAAAAGCACATTTGAAATCCCTATTTAAATCTCCAGAAATTCCTACTGTTGAAACCAAGAACATATTTTTCCTAAATACTACACTTCCTAAGCAACACAATCATATTTATTTCACCATTTTAGGAGCTACCAAACTAAAGATACAAAAATAACAAAACAAATCAAAAACTGGATTCAAAATGAGTTAGCCTACACTACTGCTGTCGCTGACAGGTGGGACCCGGTGGTCAGGTGACCCCACGCGTCATTGACACAGAGCAGAGCAGCGGCGCTGCGCGGTGCTAGGGCGGCCAGAGCTCGCCGACGGCGAACTCGCCGGCGGTGACATCATCACACGATGATCTACTCGGCTACGCGCATCGATTGAGCTACGTGGCCGGGCTTATGGTCGACTCTGGAGCTGGCGGCGGCGACCATGGCGGAACGGCGGAGCTGGACCACGGCAAAATGCCGGTGACGACTTCGGTGGCTCGATCTAAGGCTCGGACGAGCACCAGGGTACTACGGCGGACCTAGTGCGCTAGCTAACGCATGGAGAGGTGGACTGTGGCGCTGCGGCCACGGTGACGGGGCTTGCGGCGGAGCTCCGGCGAGCTTAAACGCGCGGCGATGGCTTACCCAGCTTGGTCAGCGAACACAGGAGGGAGCAGTGGGTCGCTGGGGAGACGGTGAAGCTTTGGTGGTGGTGCTGGAGTGGCTAGGCGCGGGCTGCGCGCGGCTATGGCGACGGCGGAGCTGCGGGCGCTCGGCGGCTGCTGCAGCGAGGAAGAAAGGACGCCAGAAGGGAAATGGGAGCGCGGGGCGACTCGGGCGGGTGCTGGCGGTGATGAAGGCACGCTTGGGCGCGGCGTGGCCTGCGCGGACAGAGCGCTGGCGACGTGGGGCCGTCGCCGGGGACACGCGGCGTGCGAAGCCTGAAACCGGTCGGCCATTGACGTCGCGATTCAGTTCGTTCAGAAACGCGATGGCCGAGCCTGACGACGAGTTTTCACGTTGATTTATCGACTAAACCAAGGCTCCAATGTGCAAGCGATCTTCACGACTTGTGTAGTCCTATGTACCAGCTACAACTTTGGTTCAAGTACCTCGTTCTAATTCGCAACGGAGACGGAGTAATCTCGTGCCCAACCTTGGCTGTCAGTCGGTCAGTCGATCAACCACTTAGAAAAATTTCTTAAGTCATGAAAACAGTGAAAAGCTGATTTTTGTGAGTCCAATTCAAACATGTTAGAAGCTAAATCAGTCCATGACATAAAAATAAAAGTTGTTCCTTATGTCAAACACTACAACTTTGCTTTAGTGAACTCTTCCATGCAAGGTCCCTAACACCTAGTTCAACTTTAGTCAAACATGTCACTTTGAAACCATGATACACATTCAAGCCATGGCTAAATGACCAAACTAGCCCTAGCACTAAATACCAAAGTTGCTCATAATGATACCCTAAGCATGTTTAAGCAATTTGCAAAGTCATTTAAGCATTTCATGTAGTAGTCACTCATATAGCTATTCAGGTCATCACATGAAATATCACTTAAGTGCTTGGTCATGAATGTGGCCTTCATCAACAAGGTTCCTTTTGTTAACCTAAGTATAGCTAAGGTGTTTTAGTGACCAACATTACACACTTGCATTTAGTTGCACATGATCATATGCATATGTTCCAAGAAACACGAGATAACAAGCAATGTTTCATATGTTTCGACGAAATGTTTCAATTGTAAATGATGATTTATGAATGCTTGATGCTCATGCTCATGTTATGCAAGTCAAGTTATGCAAGGCTAACACCCGAGGTGTTACAGCCCCACCCCCTTATAAAAATCTCGTCCCGAGATTTGCAAGACCTACCATTCTTGGAAAAAGGCGGGATAAACTTCTTGCAGATAATCTTCTCTTTCCCATGTAGCATCTTGTTCACTATGATTGTTCCACACCACCTTATAGAACTTAATAATCTTACTCCTTGTCACTCTCTCCATCTCTTCTAATACTCGAATTGGCTTTTCTTCATAGGTCAAATCCGATTGAAGCTGCACGTTGGTGGGTGCAATAGCTTCTTCCGGTACTCGAAGACATTTCTTTAGCTGCGAAACATGGAACACATCAAAAATTGCACTCATCTCTGGTGGTAGTTGTAGCTTGTACGCAACATTTCCTTTTCGTTCCAAAATTTTGTATGGCCCTACATATCTTGGTGAAAGCTTCTTTTTCATCCCAAATCTCTTCACACCTTTCATGGGTGATACTCTCAAGTACACATAGTCACCTACTTCAAAAGTTAGTGGTCTTCTTCTTCTATCGGCATAACTCTTCTGTCTTGATTGAGCTGCCTTCATGTGTTGTTGGATGATACGTACTTGTTCTTCGGCTTCATTGACAAAATCAATACCAAAATATCTCCTTTCACCGGGCTCAATCCAATTCAATGGAGTCCTGCACTTTCTGCCATATAAGGCTTCAAATGGAGCCATTTTGATACTCGCTTGATAACTGTTGTTATAGGAGAATTCAGCTAAAGTTAACCATTTCTCCCATGAACCTTTTGAAGATATAACACAAGCCCTAAGTAAATCTTCTAGGATTTGGTTCACTCGCTCTGTCTGTCCTGAAGTTTGAGGATGATAAGCTGAACTTCTGATTAGCTTGGTTCCCAAAGCTTGGTGTAAGTGCTCCCAGAAACGAGCTATGAACTGTGGTCCTCTATCTGAGATTATAGTCCTGGGTACTCCATGCAATTTCACGATCTGGGAAACATATAACTCAGAGTATTTATCCGCGTGATATGTTGTGTGAACTGGTACAAAATGTGCTGACTTGGTGAGACGATCAACAATGACCCAGATTGAATCGTGACCTTGGGGCGTTGTTGGAAGGCCTGTAATAAAGTCCATACTGATCTCTTCCCATTTCCATCCTGGAATAGGCAATGGCTGAAGTAATCCAGCGGTTTTCATATGAACGGCTTTCACTCTACTGCAGTTATCACACCTAGCAACATAGGCTGCGATCTCTTTCTTCATCTTAGTCCACCAAAAACGGGTTTTCAAATCTTGATACATTTTACTACTACCCGGGTGGATAGACAATTTGGACGAGTGAGCTTCTTCTAAAATTTGATTCCTTAGCCCACGGTCTTTTGGCACCACTAGTCGGTCCTCAAACCATAATACACCTCTTTCGTCCAACCTAAAATGTTTGGTCTCTTGCTCTTGCATTTTTCTCTTGATGTGACTTATTCCTACATCAGTCTGCTATAGCTCTATGATTCTGCCCTCAAGCGAACAACTGATTGTAATATTGTGTAGCACAGCAGGATGTAGCAAGTTGAATCCATCTTCTAATAGTGCTTCCACAATGTTGAAATGGGACTTTCGACTAAGTGCATCGGCTACTACATTAGCTTTACCCGGATGGTAATGCACTTCTAAATTATAGTCCTTAATCAATTCCAACCATCTACGTTGTCTCATGTTCAGTTCTGGCTGGGTAAAGATATACTTGAGGCTTTTATGGTCAGTATAGATATGACATACATTGCCCAACAAGTAATGTCTCCATATCTTCAATGCATGGACAACGGCTGCAAGTTCCAAATCATGTGTAGGGTAGTTGACTTCATGTTTTCTCAGTTGCCGAGAGGCATATGCAATTACTCTCCCTTCTTGCATAAGTACACATCCCAAACCTATTCCTGATGCATCACAAAATACATCAAACGGCTTCTCAATGTCTGGTTGTGCTAGCACTGGTGCGGTAGTCAACAAAGTTCTGAGGGTGTGAAAAGCTGTTTCACATTCTGGTGTCCACTTGTATTTCTCATCTTTCTGAAGTAATCTGGTCATAGGCTTAGCTATCTTTGAGAAATCTGGAATAAATCGGCGATAGTATCCTGCTAACCCTAGAAAACTCCGAACTTCATGCACCGAAGTTGGGGCTTTCCAATCCATGACCTCTTGTACTTTTGATGGGTCTACTGAGATTCCATCTCTCGATAAAATGTGACCTAAAAATGGTACTTTGCTCATCCAAAATTCACATTTGCTAAACTTGGCATATAGCTTATGCTCCCTCAGTCTGGATAGGACAATCCTCAGATGCTCTTCGTGATCTGACTCATTTTCTGAATAAATCAATATGTCATCGATAAACACGACCACGAACTTATCAAGTTCGGGCATGAATACCGAGTTCATCAGGTACATGAAATAGGCTGGAGCATTTGTTAGTCCGAAAGACATAACCAAATACTCGTATAAGCTGTACCTAGTAGAGAAAGCAGTCTTAGGTATATCCTCCAGTCTAATCTTTATCTGATGGTAACCTGACCTCAAGTCAATTTTGGAGAATACCTTTGCCTTCGCTAGCTGATCGAACAAGATGTCGATGCGGGGTAACGGATATTTGTTCTTGATGGTTACAGCATTGAGTGGTCTGTAATCTACACACATCCTCAGTGACTTATCCTTCTTTTTCACAAACAGTGCTGGACATCCCCACGGAGATGAGCTAGGTTGGATAAGACCTTTGTCCAATAGATCTTGCAATTGAACCTTAAGTTCTGCTAACTCATTGGGTGGCATTCTATAGGGCCTTCTGGATATGGGTGCGGTACCTGGCACTAATTCAATCTTAAATTCCACGTCCCTATCCGGTGGTAGACCTGGTAATTCCTCTGGAAATACATCCGGAAACTCACACACCACGGGAATATCACATATGGTGGTGGCTTGGATAGCACAGGCTAGATGTTGGGGTTCGAATTCGCGGGAGAGTGGAACTAGAAAAGCATTCCCTCCCATGGGTTCTCTCAACATGATAGTACGGGTGCTAGTGTCGATAAGAACACCATGATCCTTCATCCAATTCATGCCTAAGATTACACTTATCGACAATCCTGGCAATATTATCAAATCTGTTGTGTACTCCCTCCCTTGTATCAAAATGAGTACATTTTTGACTATCTTTTTGGTAGTAACAGTACCCCCTGCTGAACTTATGTTAAAACCCCCTTTACTTACTTCTATTATTTCTTGATCATGATCACTATCGAGGTCAGACGCAGAATCATTTCCTTCCTCAGGTTTGACTTCCTCTTCAGGTGCCACTTCTTCTTCTTCACCTTCCTCGTATCCTTCTAGATCCATTTCTGCGGCTCCCGGTGGGACATAAGGGTGGAGCTGATTGTGCAGTAGATGAACCTCTTCATACAAATTATCATTGTATTCTTCCGCATTGGCCAGCTGCTGTTCCAGCTCAAACTGTCGAGCTCTCAGGACATCTTCCCTGGACCAGGCTGCATTTCGTTGGTGGGTTAACCGAGTCATTTCTTCGGTGAGCCTCTCAATCTCGATGTCGTGCTCCCTCTGAAGCTGACGTCGGTCTTCGCGGGCATGACCAAGAGCACCAGACACTCGTCTGAGGCTACCTTCAACTCCATCCAACACTCTCATCACTGCGAACATGGCGCTCATTGCAGGGTTATCACTGCTCTGCCCTTCTGCTGCACCAATTTCCAAAGATCTTCCTCTTGCCTGCTGCCATGAGTCAGTGGATGGGTTACCTCTGGGAAAGACTCCAACCAAGGCGGCTGCCAGCTCTTGAGGAAAACGATCCATGATATCCCTCAAGATCCCAAAGGCTGCCCTGCCAGCTGCTTCTTCAGCAGTCCTACCAGTTGACTCATAACACCAGCCTGTCCACTGAGAATCGTCACCTCGGGGACGAACAACGGCCTCCACAGTAACTAAGAGACCTTCTCCCAACCGCTCATTCGCCCAGAAGTAGCGGGGTTCCATTCCATCAGGATAACCTACATAGCTAAGCACTCTCCACAAGAGTGTAGGCATCCCAAACTCTCCAAGGAACGTGTGACGTTGACGGGTACGTGGAGCAAGCTGACGGCTAGGAGCCCTGCCTCCGGTGGACTTGCGAGCAGTCTGCTTGGTGCGTGCCATCTGCACCATTAACATGTACCCTTGGTGAGACAATGCCATACTGGATAAGAGTTACATAACCGAGTAAGAATTTTATAAGGGGAGGAACAATGTAGTTATGTGAATGGTAATTTAACATGATGCATGCTCGTTCCGTATGTCCTCACAAACTTAGGAAAAATTTGCTTCTAACGGTAGACACGGTGGCATACATACGTTCTCTCATAAATAGCGTAACTAGTCGAGCTACACGTTTCGTTGTTAGTGTACCTGCATAAAATTTCATTTCAGCCCTAAACCCATAATGAAATATGCAGAATGGAATTGTAAATACTTTCATATATGCATACCCATACATATACTTCCGTATCAATCTACCCGTTAAGAATTTAAACCCACAATTAAATACGTACCATATACACATGCAAGCATGTATACATAGTCGTACCAAGGCTAACTCTTCCCGACCGCACGCTCACATCTTGCGGTCATACACTCATCTTACCTTGGCGTAGAGGCATTTGATCCATACATTACCACTCAAGTGAATGGCATCCATACTATAGCACGCCGTATGGACGACGAAGTAAAAACCCCCATGTTAGTACTTAAATAGCCACCTAATAGTCCTTAATTTGGGCATAAGGAAAGTGATCATTGGCACACTTTAGATTTCAGATACCTATTATATAACTAATTGTTGCTAGAGAAGGGTTTTTGAAAAACAAAACTTTTGTTTTAAATACACTTGTAACAATTAACGTTGAATCTTGCTCCGATACCAGCTGTGGCAGAACCGACCAAATTATAAGAATACAAGTATAATGGCAATCCGCAAGCGGTTGCACTGTCATACTTGAACCCATATAAACCCGGTAGTCCGTCGAGTACCACGACGGGTCTCGATAAACGATTTACAACAACCAAGATCGTACAGGATTCAACATACATGCCACATATTACATAAAGTTCACAGATACTTTTCATCATCAGAGTACGAATAAAAGTCATTACAAACCGAGTTTGATAAATTAAGCGGAAGCAAATAAGTTCAAAGATAAAGTTTCCAACATAGTTTGATATAGTGCCAAACCCGATCACGATCCACAAAAGCAAAGATAGGAATTACTAAGGAAGCCTGCCCAAGGCTTACTCCTCATCCACAGCGGGATAGAAGCAACTCTTGCAATAACCATGATACACAGTGCCATCTGCAACAATGGGAAAATAAACCCTGAGTACAAGAAGGTACTCAGCTAGACTTACCCGTCATGAACCAGAAATAAAATGACTCCAAGGATCATGCAAGGCTGTAGAAGTGGACGGAACTTGACAACATTTTGCGAAAAAGGCAATTACCCGTTGTACAATTATGATTCCTTTATCAAGTTAATTACAACTAACCATTTCTAGATTAGCAACTATCCTGTGCCAAACAGGTGGTATATCATTTAGAAGCATCCAATAGTAACCATAGCAGGTATTGTAATTCCATATTCATCTGAACCATCATGTTTCATAACACAGTTACTACGATGTTGGAGCTAGCCAAGTTTCTCACTATCCGGGAGAGACGGCGATTCGAATCGATTTCTACCAGCTGGGAATTTATTCCTAACACAAACCCAGATCTACCAGCCACGATAGTCTTAGGTCACCTTTGGTACAACTCAGGTACACATTTCGTGGGTTCGTACCGCGCCGCACAATCTGGAACACCAGATGCCAGGATGCTCAGGCCAAGCCTGCCCTTGGGCTCAGTCTGATCGTTCCCCGGAAGGAGCGCACAACAGAACGATTCCCGGCCTGAGTTGAATTACTCGGCTTCGCGGTCGGAACGAATTATCCGGCCAGCTAAGTGAGAGGCATGCGTTCAATCTTGTCAGAAGTTCCAACAACAGTATGGTCCTTGATCGACACAGACGGGGATAGATCCACACCCAAGACCTCCATGTCTTGTTGCTTTTCTATCGACATCCCGCCCGGTCTCCAATTACATTAACCATGGTTCTTCTCCACGATAACAATTATAACCAACCGTGCTCCGGTATCCACCTATATCTCGTAGGTGACAGGAAATCACCCGACTTCTACCGGTCTAAGCATGGCTAAGCATATATTCGATCCTGGACCTATACCGGTTAAAGGTGTAATTTCTGGACAAGGAAGGTACATGCATCAAGTGGTTTCATTCAACTCTTATAACCTAATGCATCAATCATAAATACGTAAGTAAACATTTATAAATTACTGGGAGACTTATAATGCTCCGGGGCTTGCCTCGCAGAAAGGAAGTAGGGCGATGGTCAGGGCACTCCGGCAGCTCTTTAGGGTTCTGCTCCACGCCTTCGGGAGCTGCGGCTTGCGGATCCTCCTGCTGGTTCCCTTCCTCTGCTTCTTCGAATTCCAGCAACGTGATCTCTTCCTCCGATCCTAGATGCATGAGTATGGTATGAGTATTATGAAGGCATAATGTTAACAAGTACATCGCATTGTTGAGTAGGTGCATATCTCTTCTCGCTTACTACTTAACTACTTCTACAAAGCATCGACTATGCCATAAACAGTATCTACTTGTTTCACTCATAACTGGAGTTCTACAATTCCAAATCTAGTGATCCTGGACTTTCTGGAAAGCTTATCAAATTTTCTACAACTTTGTTATTAACCATTTTTACAGTCTACATCAGTTTCAACCTGTAACTCCTCATACTCTAGAATCAGTCCGGAAATGATTTAACATGCAATATAAAGTAATAGCACCTCTACTTTATGTAATCATCCACAAATTGACAACCTAGAACCTACCAACAGTTTAAGCATACCAAACATAGTTAAGATAATATAATGTCAAAGCCCAAACTATTTATTAAATTGCCTTTATCATTTTATTTAGATATCTAGGTTAAATAATAAATATATATCAGATGTGCTGAATAAATTCTCAAAAATTTATAGAGCCTTAATAATGCTGTCAAAGGACTACTACAAAAATTTCATGTCATTTTGCTAAGTAGAACATCCTATACAAAAATGATAAGGAAGCAAGGCTTGAAACATCATAAATGGAAAATCCTATCGAAAAGTGTCAAGCAACAGATTTCTTATTTTTCTTTACATCCATATGGTACTAGTATCACCTCCAACAAATTTCATGAATTTTGGACTCATAATTAATTTATAAAAATTCATGCAAGGATTAACTATTTATAAAAGAAAAATCTATAACTATAGATCTACACATGCACTGGTCCTCAAATTTTTATCCAAGCTCATATATAACAAGAATAGCCTACCACAAAAATTTCATAATTTTTGGAGCACAGGAACTCTAGATATAAAATAAACAAATTTGAATGCATTCAAAAGCACATTTGAAATCCCTATTTAAATCTCCAGAAATTCCTACTGTTGAAACCAAGAACATATTTTTCCTAAATACTACACTTCCTAAGCAACACAATCATATTTATTTCACCATTTTAGGAGCTACCAAACTAAAGATACAAAAATAACAAAACAAATCAAAAACTGGATTCAAAATGAGTTAGCCTACACTACTGCTGTCGCTGACAGGTGGGACCTGGTGGTCAGGTGACCCCACGCGTCATCGACACGGAGCAGAGCAGCGGCGCTGCGCGGTGCTGGGGCGGCCAGAGCTCGCCGACGGCGAACTCGCCGGCGGTGACATCATCACACGATGATCTACTCGGCTACGCGCATCGATTGAGCTACGTGGCCGGGCTTATGGTCGACTCTAGAGCTGGCGGCGGCGACCATGGCGGAACGGCGGAGCTGGACCACGGCAAAACGCCGGTGACGACTTCGGTGGCTTGATCTAAGGCTCGGACGAGCACCAGGGTACTACGGCGGACCTAGTGCGCTAGCTAACGCATGGAGAGGTGGACTGTGGCGCTGCGGCCACGGTGACGGGGCTTGCGGCGGAGCTCCGGCGAGCTTAAACGCGCGGCGATGGCTTACCCAGCTTGGTCAGCGAACACAGGAGGGAGCAGTGGGTCGCTGGGGAGACGGTGAAGCTTTGGTGGTGGTGCTGGAGTGGCTAGGCGCGGGCTGCGCGCGGCTATGGCGACGGCAGAGCTGCGGGCGCTCGGCGGCTGCTGCAGCGGGGAAGAAAGGACGCCAGAAGGGAAATGGGAGCGTGGGGCGACTCGGGCGGGTGCTGGCGGTGATGAAGGCATGCTTGGGCGCGGCGTGGCCTGCGCGGACAGAGCGCTGGCGACGCGCGGCCGTCGCCGGGGACACGCGGCGTGCGAAGCCTGAAACCGGTCGGCCATTGACGTCGCGATTCAGTTCATTCAGAAACGCGATGGCCGAGCCTGACGACGAGTTTTCACGTTGATTTATCGACTAAACCAAGGCTCCAATGTGCAAGCGATCTTCACGACTTGTGTAGTCCTATGTACCAGCTACAACTTTGGTTCAAGTACCTCGTTCTAATTCGCAACGGAGACGGAGTAATCTCGTGCCCAACCTTGGCTGTCAGTCGGTCAGTCGATCAACCACTTAGAAAAATTTCTTAAGTCATGAAAACAGTGAAAAGCTGATTTTTGTGAGTCCAATTCAAACATGTTAGAAGCTAAATCAGTCCATGACATAAAAATAAAAGTTGTTCCTTATGTCAAACACTACAACTTTGCTTTAGTGAACTCTTCCATGCAAGGTCCCTAACACCTAGTTCAACTTTAGTCAAACATGTCACTTTGAAACCATGATACACATTCAAACCATGGCTAAATGACCAAACTAGCCCTAGCACTAAATACCAAAGTTGCTCATAATGATACCCTAAGCATGTTTAAGCAATTTGCAAAGTCATTTAAGCATTTCATGTAGTAGTCACTCATATAGCTATTCAGGTCATCACATGAAATATCACTTAAGTGCTTGGTCATGAATGTGGCCTTCATCAACAAGGTTCCTTTTGTTAACCTAAGTATAGCTAAGGTGTTTTAGTGACCAACATTACACACTTGCATTTAGTTGCACATGATCATATGCATATGTTCCAAGAAACACGAGATAACAAGCAATGTTTCATATGTTTCGACGAAATGTTTCAATTGTAAATGATGATTTATGAATGCTTGATGCTCATGCTCATGTTATGCAAGTCAAGTTATGCAAGGCTAACACCCGAGGTGTTACAAAGTTGGCCAACCAAAAGAAAAGTGATGGACAAAGCACTTGTCTCATGAGCAAGAAATTGGGGCATCCTACCAAGAAATGCCCAATGTACAAAGAGGTAAGAAAGGAAGCCTAAGTTGCAACAAGAAAATGCTATGGATGCAATGAGATGGGCCACAAGGTTGATAGATGTCCATACAAGCAAAACAAGCATAGAGCAAACAAAGGCCGCATATGCTATGCTTGTAAGAAAAAGGGGCACTTAAGCTATGAATGCCCAAATGGTAATGCTCCTAAGCCAAACATATTTGTTTATAATGATATGCTCAGGAAGACCTCAAATGGAGTTAACACTAGCAAGGTGATGTGTTCACCACAAACTAGTGCTAAAGCCATTTGGGTGCCTAAGCACTTGTTGACTAACCCAAAAGGACCCAACAAGAGTTGGGTACCAAAGTGTGCTTAGGTTAATGATGTAGGTACTTGGTGATGAGATGAAGACTTCAGGGTGGTTGAGCAAGTAAATTGAAAATACTCACTCAATCTATCAATTAATTCTTATCATAATCTCATATATGGTTGACCCGAAGATAAATCAATGACCATATCGTTTACTTCATCTCTACCATTGGTAACAAGTACCTAAAAACCTTATAGGATAGCCACTTTGTGTTTAGTGCTAAATGGCTCACAAATAAGCATATTTGTGAAATAATTGGAAGTGACTAATTAGTTTTATTTAATCATTATCATATTTGCCATGTGATGCTTTTAATGGCTCTCTAGTAGAGCAATGCATTTGTTCAGATGCAGGCATACAAGAAGTACTAGAGCTAAAACAAAGAATCACAAGCAGCGCTTCAATTGTTTCTGTCCTGCGCCTACCAGACATGTCCGGTATGGCCAGGGCAGAAAGGAAAAGTGTTTATGTTCTTCACATGCCGGACGTGTCCGGTATGTCTTCCGGACATGTCTGGTATGGCAGGAACCAGAGCACTAATTGGGATGAAATTGAGGTTTGATCCATATGATTTCATATATCCTTAATTTGCTCAGAAGCTTGTGATCTATCAAACCTAAGTGGGTTGTGAGTATGTCTCAATGAAATTTAAATATGGCAAATTACTTTGTGTTGGTCAAAATAGAAAATTGACTCCCAAATTCTTAAAAGAATAAAGTGCTTGTTGAAAGTCATTCAAATTACTTGTGGTACTTATTTAGGGGGAGCTCAGTTTCTATTTTGCACCATTGTGGACTAATAAATTTATCTAGCATTATTTGTAGTCCTTTAGATGAAAATTGATTTCATATATGGTATGATTATTTGACAAGTGAGGTCAACATGATGTTGTAATGCCATGTATTATCTCAGTGGTGATATTGTGGACTAACAAATTTATCTAGCATTACTTGTAGTCCTTTGGATGAAAATTGATTTCATATATGGTATGATTATTTGACAAGTGAGGTCAACATGATGTTGTCATGCCATGTATTATCTCAGTGGTGATATTGTGGGCTCAAGGCAAAGGTATGTATTTACATACATGCATTGTAAGTGCATCTAAGGCCCTTTATATGCTAGTGTGTGCATTTGTGTGATATGGGATAGATGTTTTTCAAAATCTCTAACTAGCATGTGTAGGTGGTGTGGTTTTTGAAAATCATGTGGTTTTTGGGTCTTTGTGACCTAGTCATGTCATATTGTGATTATTGCTACCCTTGGTTGATTATTTGCCTAATCACATGTGACATGGTTCTCTCAAGTCCATAAAAATCCCTATGTCCCTCTAAAATCTCTCTCAAGTTTTAAAAATCATAAATTTGCCAAATATTCAAAAAAGAGAAAATCAATTCTTGGCTAATTCATGTCCCCTAAGTGAGAATCCTAAGCTTATTTCAATTAATGCAAATATTATGTCTAGGAAGGTTTGTTATGGTACCCTATTGGTTAGTATTGCAAAAATATTCCGCTATTCATACTAAGGCTATGCCTAAGTATGTTGCGTCTAACATGAGAGGACCCAAACTAGTTTGGGTATCATCGAAAAGTGGATTATCATTTGTAGGTACCATGGCATTGGAGACTTGGTTCAATGGAATTATTATTGTTCATCATATGTTGAGTCAAGTATTGAAGCCTAGTGCAATTCTATCCCAATGCCAAGTCAAAATTGAGTGAAGTCCATATGCTATCAACATACAAGTGTCATATTCAAGTTGTGAGAATTTATTGATATATTTGAAGGCCTGCAAATAAGTGGAGTTGAAGCTTGCAAAGATGATCATAAGCTATCAAGGTATATCTCTTGTTGATCAAAGTTTATTTGTGTGCATATGAGTTAATTGAATTGGATATATATGCATATGTTGCTTGCTATGAGATGTTTGAATGGATTAAATGCTTAAGTAATCAAGTTTGAAGTTGGTTTGATTGGATATGTTCATAAGATTTCTTCTAGTAAGTGGTTTGAATGGACATGTCTTGTGAGAGTATTCAAACAAGTTGATTTTAAGTTTGGTTCAATTTGAAGAAAAATAGCTCAATTATTGAAATCTGTCCAATATTGAAAATCTGAGCTAGCAGTGATCATAGACATGTTTGAGTAATCAAATCTATTTGTATTGGCTTGAAATTTGGTCTGCATACTCTACACTTATGGTATTAGTTGCTGTGCAAATTTCATGAGATTTGGATAAGTGATACTTCGGATTTGGAGTAGATCTTGTCAGCTATAATGCAGCAGTTTTCAGCATGTAGTAGTGTGGAAAGATGTGAAATCTGATAGCAATATAGAAGTCAAAAGAAGTTCAAATTTTTACAGCTACTAGAAGACTTAGTGTGTCACATCTTCACCGAATTTCATGGTTTTTGGATATGTACTTTGGGAGATATGATTTATTCTTTGAAGAGTACAGAATCTGCCAGGAAAGTGACAATTATTGGATTGATCAAAAGTCACTTAGATTCAAAGGTCCTCAAATTAGAATCATATCTATAAGTGATTGAGGTACCTATGTTTTAGTTTTGGTTTGATATAGAAGCATGACAAATGATAAGTACAAGACAATTTGTTTGAAGAGTGTATCTGGTACATATTTGGTACTCAAGCTAGAGATCAAGACCAAGATCAAGATGAAGATGGAGTTTAAGTTCTAGTGATAATTGGAGATCTTTTGATGGAAAGAAAAGGACTTAAACAAGTAGAAAGAAAAAGACTTAAATAAGGATTCAAAGTTATTCATCATATTAAGTCCAACAATATGAATCAATCAAACAAAATCTTTCAAGTGGATCAAGTGATTTTTTTCAAGTTATTTCAAGTGAGTATCAATGATGGTTCTTTGGAGAGAGGTCACTTCGCCCTAGGCCTGGATGGCTAAAATCGAAGTGGTAATCTAAAGGGACATTTGAGGTACTTGGTTGAAGAAAATCAAGAGATTGGTCTAGAAAGCAAGCAACACCCAAAAGAGAACAAGTCATGAAATTTCAAGTGGTATCATAAAATTTCAAGTGGTATTACAAGTGGTGCATCTTTTAGTTCTCTCAAGCAAGCAATGATCAAAGAAGAAGCAAGCCAACCACAACAAGAAGAGTGCACTTGATCATTAGTGATTCTCAATTCATATGGTGAAGAATAGGAATTCAAAGAATTGGTATCTATTGGTCTTCACCAAGCTTATAATTGGACTTCATGGTGCTATTGGAGAAATGAATTGAAATCTATATGACTATCTTTCTCTCCAACATAGCAAAGGTATCATTGTATTGTGCATGATTATTTTTCATCCCTTACTAGTATGCGGTTAGTGCATATAGTACATGCTTATAGGATCATGCATTACAAATGAAAATTTTTAGATTCATAGACTACCACTATTGCTTGAATGATTATATGGTCTAGTGGTTAGTGTATGAGTTTGTTCATGAGCTAGTGAACCCATGTACTTGATCTATTTTGAATTGCAAACAAGTGACAAGTACAACCTCTTTAAGATGACAAAGGGGGAGTGACAAGTAATATGACCCACGCCATGACAAATGAGGCAAGTTTAATACAAAGGGGGAGAGATTAGTACAAAGTTTGAACCTTAAGCACCCTTTGTGCTTTGTGTGACCCTTTTTGGCGATAGATGATAAAGGGGGAGAGATATGATTAAAGCTTAAGGAGGAGAGAGATGAAAGCTTAAGGGGATATGTTTAAAGCTTCAGGAGTGCAACCTTGTGTCTAGCTATGAAAGGGGGAGAGTAGCTATGACAAGGGGAGAGATATGACTTGAGAAATCTGTGTAATGAGTGCTATGTGTGACATACATGTGTTATATTTATTTTCATAAGGACTCTACATGCTAAAATGAAAATACTTGATGTGATGCCTTTATATTTATTCTTGTGTGATATATCTTGTCACATGCATCATGGTTTTACTTTGTCACACACACATGCACCCCACAGATGCAATGATTTAGGGGGAGTCTCCTATATGTTTTAGTATGTGCAATTGACATTTGAGGTCATTTTGTGAATTCTAATCTTAAGCACATATTGAGGGGGAGCCTCTCATAAATCATTGAACCCAAAAGTTTAAATGTTTATATTCTTTTGTAAGCTTTAATCAAGTTATCATCAATCACCAAAAAGGGGGAGATTGAAAGTGCATCTAGCCCTTTAGTGGGTTTTGGATGATTGAATGACAACGTGATTAAAGGACTAACCCGTTTGCTAAGTGTGGACAGGTAATAGGTTATCTCACAGGTACTTAATAAAAGCCAAAATGATGTGTTGTTGTGTAAACAATCTAGATCAAGCACAAGACAACAATGCAAATGGAATTCATGCAAAGGCTTAATTATTGTGGGATTTCCATGTACTATATGAAAGCAAGCTTATAAGAATTAACTAATGAGACATAAGGGATTGCATATGGAATGGTCTCATATTTGAAGCTTGCTAAATTGAAATGAAAAAGATGACAATACATGAATGGATGATTCAACACAAGATGTGACTTGATGGCTTGAGATGGTGAAGATAGCAAGGAAAGGCTTCGAGGTACTAAGCAAGGGTGAAGGGCAAGCGACGGCTTGGCGGCCGAAGAACCTAGCTAGGGTGAAGAAGGAAGTACTTGCATTTAGTTTAGGTACTAATCAAGCTATGATGGTCATATTGTTGTGGAGGATCAAATCTATATTGGACAAGTTGATTAAAGTGACTTGATGCATTTGGAGTTATTCATATTTGATGAATGGAATCAAGTCACGTGCTCAAGATGGCTATGCTTAAGTGACAAGATCAATATTGACATGTTGGCACCCTCACTTGATGAAGATTGAAAGACACGGCATCAATTTAAAGAAGATCAACTCAAAAGGTTTAATTTCATTTTTCTTTTGATCTTGAGTTAATAGGTATGCCGTACTATTAAGAGGGATGCAAGTTTAGGTGGTCTGAGGAAGATAGAGTGTTCAAGCATAATAATTAAATCAAAAGAGAGACACTCTAGCACTTCACGAGCACATAGAATAATTTTCTGTGACTGTCGGTGTCGGAAGTCCCGACGTAAGCCGGAACTCCCGCCAGTCGGAAGTCATGACTCTTGCCGGAAGTGCTGACTCCCAGTCACAGCCTGCGCGGTGATTGTGGACGTCGGAAGTCCCGACCCAAACCGGGAGTCCCGGCATCGATGGTTCTACTGACCTGCTGTCTGTGCCCGTCGGAAGTCCCGACGATCGTCGAAAGTCCCGACCGTCGGAAGTCCCGACGTTTGTCGAGAGTTCCGACACTGACTTGACCTAGGCCGGAGTCCCGGCATCAGTGGTGCTGACTGTTTGTTCAACTGTGCACGTCGGAAGTCCCGACGAACGTCGGAAGTTCCGACCGTCGGAAGTCCCGACGTTTGCCGGGAGTTCCGACACTGACTTGCACCCGTGGACTTTTGACCTCCCATGAACAGTGTTTTCTTCATGCGTCGGAAGTCCCGAGATCTGCGTCGGAACTCCCGACGTAGATCTGAACGGTTAGATTTTGCCTTGGAGTATATATACCCCTCTCCTCTTTTCTAACCGTTACCCACTCATTTCATTGCGACGAACACTCGGCCAAAACAGCCCCCAAGCATTCTAGGCTCGCCACTCTTCACTCCTTTGCTTCCAACTTCAATTCCTAAAGGGTTTGAGTGATTGGAGAGTGTATTGAGTGAGAAAAACACTTTTATTTTGGTCATCTTGTCATGTGACTTTGTTTGAACAATTCAAAATTTAAAATTCAAACAATTTCAACTTGAAATAATATTTTGAAAGAGTAAATGATTTCAGCTGAAAAACTCATGAATACCAAAGTTATAGAAGTCATCAATATGTACAGCTTTTATTCTGATCATCTTTTCATTTAACTAAATTTAAACAGTTGAAATTTTGAATTTTAATAAATGACAACTCCAAACAAAATTTTAAAACCTTAAATGATTTCAACCATAAAAGTCACGAACATAAAAGTTGTTGAACTCATGGCGGTCGCATCCCAAGGAAGAGCGCCCGGAAGAAGCAGAGCAACAGCTCCACCGGTGGCGGCGCCAAGAAGGGCTCCCTGTTCGACGCCCCAGACGGCGCCGGGGGGGAAGCGCGACGAGAGGAGGGAGGAGCAGGTGAGGACGGCCAAGATGGACATGCTCGGGGTGAATGCCGGCGTGGCGGACGGCGGCGTCCTGGGGTCGTCGGCGGCGAGGAAGCAGGCTCGGATCAGGACGGCCAAGGAGATTTTAGGGCTGGGTCGGGGTAGCCACGCCGGCGAGATGCTCAACGAGAAGAGGACGCCGGGAAAAGGCGGACAGGGCGCCAGCCCCTTCCCCGGCCGTCAAGCATTCCTCGACAAGGTCAGGAAGCTCAAAGGTGACGAATGATAGCTAGCTAGGATTTCCGAGGGGAGTAGGATGAAGAGTTCAGCTGTACATGTAGTCGAATCTTTGATTTGCTGAAGCATTCCTCAAAGCATTATGCGGTCTGTTTACAATCCTGCACTTGAGATTGTGCCAGAAGTCAAAAATGTATCAGTCAAGAGCTACGTTTGATTAACTGATCGCTGAAACAGTAATTTATCATCTATGACATGAAGAGGATTGTATCTCATTAGTAGGAATTTATTTCAGCACATTTCATCTATGTCAGTCGTTAGGACATTCAACAAAAACATCTACGATTACATACATGAGACAAAGAAACAAAACAAAAGGCAATTGAGCGAAAAAGAGAAAAGCAACTGCAATTACACGAGAAAATCGTGACTGTACAAGCACACTATTCCATTGCATCAGAACTTCACAAGCATGCTGTGATTACAGTGTGCATCAAGCACCAACATTGCATTGGAGTAACTATCGTGCATGCCCTTCAGAGTTCAGTGGCTTCTCTTCAGCGCTGCAAGAAAACCTGACCTGGTTTTGTGGCGACCCTCAGGGTCAGTTCTCACCTGTTTCAAAGTTAAGACATCACAATGCTCAGTTCTGGAGAGTAATATTAAGCAGCAAAAACATTGACGACTTGGTCTTCGCGTTGTAGAATAAAATCATGATAATTTTGTTTAGACGTGTGATTGATAAACTAGAAGTGAGAACCGGAAATGCAGGACTGACCTCTTTGGAGAGTTTCTGAAGGATTTCCAGTATCTCGGAGAAGTCAGGCCTTTCAGCTGGATCTCGATGCCAACATTTCTGAAGCAGCTCGATAAGCTTGGGATGGGTGTCTTTTGGGAGCATTGGCCTAATACCCTGCAGAGAACGCGTGTGGATGAATCAAGTTGTTCATAATGGATCTGAGCGTCCATGTACAATTCTTCTGACCCTCTAGGGCGCCGCTAAGGCGTGATATATTAAACTTTTTCTCTATCTTAATACAAAGACGCGCAAACCTTTTGCGTGATCGAGAAAAAATGTGACTCTCAAAATGAGCAGATAATATGGCCTTACCCAAAAAAATTACTAGAAACTGTAAAAATCTCTACAAAAAGCTCTGAAACAAAATATTTCAATATTTCTTTTAACAAAAAAGAAAAGAAAGGAGGAACTAGCTTGTCACGGCTACCTGTTTCACTTGAAATCAACAATTAAGAGTATGTTTTGTACACAGTTTTTTTTTTATGTGGCAGTAATGCAATTCCCGTTGCTTCAAATATGTGCTTTAGTGATAAAGTTTTCTACTTTTCTTATTTCCATCAGAACTTGTAGCATACAGAATGAACCTGTTCCTCTAATCTCATCTATATATATAATCTTTTAATAAACAAATGCATAGCCAAGGATGATGGTCCAGTATTTAAATGGCTCTTCCTGAAAGAGCAAAGCCTGGCATCACTTCTAAAAAGACTGTTTCCTAACAGAATTGCACTGCTCCCTGTTCCCAAGTGTCTGCACATGCAGTTACCTAAAATAAGAACTGAATAAAATACTACAGCGTCACCTAGATGTATGTATCTATCGAATATACTCCATTAGGTCAAATCCTTAGGGCTGCTAATAACGTAACTACGGAAGCCAAATGCACTTACCTTCTGAACAACACCTATTGCTGCTTGCAGTGGTGTTAAGTACTCGTAAGGGATCTGAGGAATCAAAAAGTTTGAAAATGAATAGACTCTTATGAGTAATTTATATACAAACTAAAAATAGAAAACAGAAACTGTGCATAATCATGTAGAAGAATGCAACTGCAGTTACCTTACCGGTTAGCAGTTCCCACAGAACAATAGCAAAGCTAAAAACATCTGCTTTGTGATCGTAGGGCTTATGTTCTAAGACCTGAAATTTCAATAATAGCATCATTATCATTATTTAAGAAACGGACAAATATGCATTGTTTTTTTCTTCTGAAATACATATTCATGACAGTGCACCTCAGGTGCCATCCAACGGTAAGTTCCAGTTTCTGCAGTCATCACTCCAGATTGGTCTTTCACACGTGCAACACCAAAGTCTGCAACCTTTACAACCTGCAAAATATGACCTATTACTTTTTGAGATCTATCAATCATCAATCACAACAAAGATAGCTTTGCACATTCTAAATCAAACAGACAATATGATTCTGTTGTGAGTTGGTGAGTTAGTCATCTAGACTGTCATGCTCAAGTTTTTCGCTGGTTTCCCTTTAATTAACTGTGTAGTTGCATGGTTTGGTGCCCAGTTTCACTCGTAAGCTGGGTTAAGTCTTTCCTCTAGTGAAGTCCAGGAACTCCATGCCCTTTTACGAAGTTTTTTCTTAAAAAAAAACATGATTTAGGGCTTTCGAAAAAAAAACTGACCCTGTTTTCATCCATTAGAAGGTTTGCAGTCTTGAGATCACGGTGAATTATGTTGTTTTGGTGCAGGTAGTTCATTCCTTTAGAGATGTCGGTTGCCACTTTCAGTATTTCAGGAAGCTTGAAAGCATTATTATTTTTGTGGAGGTAATCGTAGACACTCCCTCCTGACATGAAATCTGAGACAAGGAAATGCAAAAATGGGGTAAGGGGATCAAACACCTTAGAAATTTATTGGCATGCCTACTGCAGAGATGAATCTCATTATTATAGTATACCTGTTACTATATACAACGTTGGTTGTCTTGTACAGGCACCAATAAATTGCACGACATTCCTGTGACGGACCTTTCTGCAAGCATGTATAAATCTTGCATGATTAACAATGTTGAGAGGCATTTATGAACTATTATTAAAACCTACACTAGGGATTTGACATCTTACATCTTCAACATTACTGAAATTAATTGTAGCTGGGAGATGCAACTGTCTTTGGAAAGAAGATCATGTCAGTAAAAAATTTCAAACGAACCTCATGATGTACACTTCTTGTGCAAAATCTCGGTACATATCTGCACTGATGCGCTCAGGCCTCACTATTTTGATGGCCACGTCCTGATTGCAGTATGTTCCACGGTACCTAAGCAAGCCCAAGTATCAAATGAAGCTCTGAATAGGTTCCCATTTCCACGTTATTGAGTAAGGAAAACTTAAACTTACAGGTCGCCATTTGATCCGGAAGCAACTTTGCTTCCAAACTTGAGCAGTTTAAGGTCAATTTCCCAAACATCTGCACCATCTGTTGGAATTTCAACACTTGTAGATGGTACACCTTGTCCATCTTGAGGGCCTTCTGATGATGGTGATGATGAGCTTGATACAGGCCAAGCTCGTGTCTGTAGAAAGCTAACTTACCACAGTTAAACAATTGCTCATAATTTCAGAACAAATGACTATAGAAGCACTGTGTCCATATATGAAACGTTCAAAGTAACACTTTTGATGGTATCCATCAAGGTTTGCACTTTGCCAATCACAAGATCTTTTGTATTCATTTGTTTCAGATAGAATTAAAGTTTTTTATCTGCTTCAACAAACTAACTTCTCAAGAAATGCAGAGAGAACAATTTAAGTAATACCATGAGAGCAAAAGGTAGGTTGCTTTTTATGGAGTTAACAGCTTCACAAAAGAAAGGGAACAAGGAAGCTTATACCTCAGCATTGTGAAATTTCTGAAGCAACTTTCCTTGTAGCTGCTCAGTACTCTAGAAGTTGCAGCAAAATAAAAATATTAATATAGTAGCACAAATTATTACACGTTGCTGAACTAAAAGAAGCCTTAATTGCAAATAACCAATTTCATCGATATAATGGAAGCAGAGAGAAACATGTACCTCAAGATGCCATCCAGTGACAACAAATACATCCAATGAGTAGCCATCAATTGTTGAAAATGCATGTGCTTCTTGGATGTCAAGACCGAGCTCAGCAAGCAAACAGGTCAGCTGTAAAAATGTATAGATATATATGATAGAGTGTCAGGTGGAAAGTAGTTGCCAGTTCAGAACAGAAGTTTACTCTGGAAATGGCCTTAATGTTTTTTGTTAGTTTCTTCCTACTATTACCAAGTTCCTTGTTAAAACTATTTTTTCATTCATTATATGTATATTACATGCTGGCTTCTTATAATTTACTGAATTTAGCTAGCTCTATCAACAGTATGCCAGGGCTAATTCTGTGAGTAGCCGTGTCAGAGAATTTTGACACTCCAAGGAAAAAGAAGTGTGACTACCTGACTAAGGAGCTTTGGCTTATCAATAGTTGCAAAAGTTATCTCATGCATCGGCCTGCAAGATTCAGAACAGAGAGAACAATGAGTTAACAGAGAATATAACTGCTCAAATTGTTTGCTCAAATATGTCCCTAAATATTGTCAGCTTAAGTTTTATGTACTCAGTAAAAGTGAAGGCCTTTCGTTTCAAAAAAAAAAAGTGAAGGCCTCCACGTATGATAATCTACCAGTTTCATGCAATGTCATCAAACCAGAATGAGACAAAAAGCTAAAATATGCTAGCTAAGGCAAGTACTCGGTAAAAGTGAAGGCCTTTCGCTTCAAAAAAAAAAGTGAAGGCCTCCACGTATGATAATCTACCAGTTTCATGCAATGTCATCAAACCAGAATGAGACAAAAAGCTTAAAGATGCTAGCTAAGGCAAGTATCGGCCTTTTTGGAGATGCTTCCACCCCTAACCAGGATCCATATATATATATCAAACTTAAGAAAGTGTGGATTTTCTTGTATTCAAGGAAAATAGTACATATCCACATATTAAGATCAGTGTTTTTAAAGAAAGGGTAAAGTCCAATTTACAACCTTCAACTCTCGCCAAAGTCCGGACTTTGGCGAGAGTTGAAGGTTGTAAATTGGACTTTACCCTTAAAGAAAAGGCACGTCAAGACATATATGGAGCCGATTCGCAGCAAAGCATTAGAGATTACTGTCTACTGCACTCATTTTTTAAAAGAAAAAATGCATTCTTCGAAAGGTAAATACTACCACAATTTAGCCATGTTAGCCATTTGTAAAACTGCAACTCCGAAATATCATAAACAGTCTATTGGGGGTCCAGAAAGGTGATTTTATTCATCTTTAACCTGTCTATAATATACATCCTGAAATGCTAAACAAATAAGGAAAGAAAAAACCGAAAATCCAGCATCCCATAGGAAATTGTTTACCTGGAAATGAGATGTACACTGTGATCAATATCATTGGTGCTCCTTACATCACCTTCATTTGTTTCGAGCCCGAGCGCCTCTAGATTGGAGGAAGAACCAAATGCAGGGGGTGGGTGAGCCCTGAAAAACGTTGTGCACGACGTTATAACATACAAAAGAAACCAAGAAGATCTATAGGCGCATGAAAGAAACAAACTTTATCCAGATCTATATATGATGATACGTACATCTGGCTAGCCACATGATTATTAGAAGCAACCGTCTCCATGTCAGGATCACAAGAATCGGCCGTATCACCATCAATAATCCTAGAAACCTGATGAGCAAGCATGGAAATAACAATTTTGCTTCAGAAATCATGGACGATCGCATATCACCTTTAATTAATCTATCCTATCCAAGAAATGAGTTTAACGACCAAAAAGAAACGATCAATGCTCTCTTGTAACCTCCAAACTTTATTTAGCGCCATCGAACAGGTTAAAGAATTAATGTACAAATTGCTGAACCAAAAACATCAACACAAAGGTGCATCACATCTTTACAAGCTCTACATACACTCATTGGTAGGATCAAACATGTCGAAAAGGTGTGTGAACTCCTAGAACAAAAGGATACTAACATCATAAAAAGTGCATCTTTAGGGCACTCCCAATGCAAGAAACTATTAGCAATTTCTGTAGCATAGGACATCGTACCAAGAAACTATCATTCCCAGTGCAAGATTTTCTACACTACAGGATATAAGTAGTTATAGAAACCATGTTTGCTCTCCCAATGGGCTACGAGTAGTTTCTTGTCCATCGATAACCGTGAAGACCAAGTTTCTTAGTTAGATCTGGTTTCTTGGATTTATCCCTTCTCTCCTCATTAAATCACTTGCCACATCAGCAAATTGCCTACGTGGCAGTGCAATTAATATCTATAGAAACTATGTAGTTTCTGCATTGTGAGTGCCCTTACGATCTTAAGCTTTGGTATTATCGAACAGGTTACTTGGTACTTGGTCAGGAAACGATGCACAGATTTATGAAGGAAGCGCAAATCAAGATTGACGCGTGTGCGACATGCAAGCATGTGATTACAGTGGATCCATTTCGATCCAATGGGTGACGGATGGTGTCGGGGACCAATACTAGGGTACCCGAAGAGGTGCTAATGACCATCAACATTGATTCGTCCGCGCGATCAAGAGCGCAACTACGCCTCTTGCCGGGCTCCGCCTCGTCCGGCCACCAAGGCCATGGGCACTGCCTCGTCTGACCCCCGAGGGTTGGCTCTGCCTCGGTGGGTGGTACGGCCGAGGGCTCCACCTCGCCCGACCCCCGAGGGTTGGCTCCGCCTCGGCCGACGTCTGGGGGCTGGCTCCGCCTCGCCCGATGTCTGGGGACTGGCTCCGCCTCGCCCGACGTCTGAGGGCTGGCTCCGCCTCGTCCGATCCCTCAGGCACAGATCCTTACGGAAGCTCACGACAACCACTACGGTCCAGAAGGTGTGACCCAAGGTCAAACTTCTGAAATCGTACAGGGAGCGGTCACATCTTAGCACGACCCATCCCCGTGATATGTCATTCCAGGGAACTCACATCGCCCACAGTGACGGACGTGTGATCACTGTGCTGCCTACTCTCTATATGGCCGTTGATCAGCACGCTGGTTCGCCGCGCCGCCCGAAGGATGGGACGTGACAACCCGCTGACAATGCCAGGACATGGCATCGTTAGCGGACAGGTGCCCAACATGGCCCTGTCATGGTTAGTGGACATGCGCCCAGCATGGGGTTGTCCCTGTCACCGCCTACCATGTCAGCGGGGCCCGCACAGAGGAAAAGGAAGGTCCGGCGACCCTGAAGGACTTTCTTTGCCTCTTGTTTTCCCTTTTTCTCCCATCTGTAACCAATGCTCTCCCCTTGGTCTATAAAAGGGAAAGCAGAACACTCCACTAAGGGGCACCGGTTCACCACATCGCACATCACACCGCATCACAGCAGATCCACTAGCATCGAACCTCGAACACGTAGCTGAGCAGCGACCAAGCTCTCGGCACCCGTTCGATCTTTCCATCAGAGACTTGGGACCTGTCCCTCTCTTGCCTGTTTGTAACCCCTACTATGAACTTTTCAGTGCTAATAACATGAGCAGCAGCCACAAACTGGACGTAGGGACATTTTGCCCAAACTAATATAAACCTTGTGTCTTTTTAGCACACCATCCGGGCCAGACGCGCAATAATACAAATTTACCCGTTGGTGTTTACTCGAAACACCGACAGTTGGCGCGCCAAGTAGGGGCCTTTGTGCGTCCTGACATTAACATCAGGCCACGGATGGCTAGTCACGGCATCAGTTGGGTCCCGGGCGCACACATGCGCTTCGGGGACCAGGACTTCATCGTCACGGCGGAGGAAGAGCTGGCGCGGGCACCCGTCGTTGTTCAACCCTTCCACTCCATCGGCCTCGACGCGATCACCGAGATGCTCGAGGAGCTACGGCTGCATGCGCTGGAGGCCCGCGCCCTCGAAAGCAGCCAGCTCCTCGACTTTGACTACGGAAGGTTGGAGCGTCAGCTCGACGTCTTCCTAGGACCCCAACCGTCCCGGGAGGACCTGTGCCACCTTACCTTCTCATTCGCCAATGTCATGGCGCAGCTTATCGGGAAAGAGCCGTTCTCCCCGGAGTATCTCATCCGGAGCGCCCCGACAGTGCTCTCGTTCGGTCTCTACAACGCCGCAGAGACCGTTGGCCACCTTGTGGCGCAGCGCATGATCCCATCCCCCGCGAATGACAAGTTCGTGGGGGTGATCAAACATGTCGCAGAGTCTTTCCACGACCTCCTCGCAGAGGAGCCGGAGTCGCCCTTTGGCTCTGACTCCAACAGGGGGAGCCATCACCCCTCTTGTGAATGCTTCATGACAGGTACCCCCGAGGGACACGTCGAAAGCATCCACGAGGAGGAGGCTACCCCGATGAACGACGTCAACGACGAAGCCAAGGGGGAGACAGCGGCCCCACCTCGCATGCGGGTGGAGCAGCTGAAAGCCCGACACCAAGAGCTCGAGGAAGTGCGACTGAAGCTCGAGCAGGAACGCACGGAGCTCGATCGGGAGATCAAGCGCTATAGAGACGGTGGGTGCGCACATGCCATGGCCCACGACATGAACCGGAGGATCATCGTGAACGATGAAGCCCTCCCTCACTTCGCCTGGGTGAGCCAGAACATCGCCGCTACGGCGGCCTTGCTCCATGGTCTTCTAGAGGCCACGACGCCCAAGGATCATTGAGCCCACCGCGAGATTCACACGCTGCTCGAGCGTGTGGCGGTGCAGCAGACCGAGAGCTCGTTGTCTCGGCGACGCGAGCTCGACACCAGCCAGCGCACACTCTCGGAGCGCCCTGGCAGGGATGCGTCAGTTCCCCAGCCGGTATAAGGCGGTAGGCAGCGTATCGCGGTCCCAGTGCATCAGCGTCTCGGCCGCAACCGTGATGCACGAAACACCCTCGATGTCCGTAGGTGTACCTACGATGACCTAAGGGAGGGAGCTAGCTGCGGCTATCACCCTCGTCATGGCGGATGCTACGATAGTGGCGGGGACCAAAGCCCAAGCCCCGGCCTACCGGTGCCTCAGGCCTTCGGCCGACACATTCTCAACGCTGCCTTCCCACCAAGGTACCAACCACCAACCAACATCCTGAAGTACTCTGGGGAAACGAACCTCAGACTATGGCTCGAGGATTATTGGCTTGCCTGCCAAGCTGGTGGTGTGGATGATGACGATTTCGTTATCCGCAACCTTCCATTATTCTTGGCCGATTCGGCACGAATATGGTTGGAACACTTTCCGTCCAACAAAATCCAAAGTTGGGCGGACCTGAAGCAGATCTTCATGGGAAACTTTCAGGGCACATATAAGCGCCCTAAGAACCCATGGAACCTCAAGAACTGCCGATAGAAGGCCGGAGAAACCCTCCGTGGGTACATCCGGTGCTTCTCCCAGCAATGCAACGAGCTACCTAACATCGCCGACGTTGACGTTATAGGAGCTTTCCTATCTAGGACCACCTGCGAGTCCCCAGTTCACAAGCTAGGACGTAAGGGCCCGTGAACCACTAAAGAACTCCTCGACATCGCCACCAGCCATGCCTCGGGCGAAGAAGCGGTCAGAGCGATCTTCGACCGCCTCAAGGGCAAGGCGAGGCGGGACGAGGACGCCGGCGAAGGCGCCTCCAATCGTCCCACCAAGAAGAAGAACAAGCAGCGGCGCGAGGGCTCGCTCATGGCCATCGCTGACCGCAGGGGTGGTCGGAAGCCCACGGAGGGCACTCCGAACCACTTCAAAAAACTACTCGAGGGGCCATGCCCGAACCATGCCTTCCCCGTCAAGCATCTGTACAAGGACTGCGGCCTCATGATGCTGTTCTTGTCCGGAGGCTCCAACAAAGGGGAGCACAGGAAGGACCCCGACCCGACCACGGACGACGCCGAGGAGAAGGACGGTGGCTTTCCGACGCCGGATAGCTGCCTCATGATCTTCGGGGGGGTCGACGGCCTATTACTCCAAGCGCCGCCAGAAGGTCGCACACCGCGAGGTCTATATGACCAAACCAGCCACACCTACCTTCCTCCGGTGGTCAGAGTCCGCTATAACCTTTGATCGAACCGACCACCCGGAGAGCATCCCACAACCGGAGAGATACCCGCTCATGGTTGACCCGATCGTCGGCACAAAGCGGCTCACCAAGGTACTGATGGATGGAGGTAGCGGCCTCAATATCATGTACGCCGAGACGCTCGACGCTATGGGCGTCGACCGAGCGTGCATCTGGCTAACCGGAGCACCTTTCCATGGCATCGTGCCTAGAAAGCAGGCCGTGCCGCTTGGGCAGATCGATCTGCTTGTCACCTTCGGGAGTCTGTCCAACTACAAGATGAAGACCCTCACCTTCGAAGTGGTTGGGTTCCACGGAACTTACCACGCCATCCTAGGATGACCATGCTATGCGAAGTTCATGGCCGTCCCCAACTACACCTACCTCAAGCTGAAGATGCTAGGCCCCGGTGGGGTCATCACCGTCGGCACCTCCTTCCAGCGCACCTACGAGTGCAAGGTCGAGTGCTGCGATCGTGCCACGGCAATCATCGCCTCCGGAGAGCTAGCGGCCATCAGGAAGGAGGTCACCGAAGAAGCACCCGACCCCAAGAGGTCGATCGGGTCTTTTGAGCCAGTGGAGGGCTCCAAGGAGGTCCTCATAGATCCTGGCAGCCCCGAGGGCAAGGTGGTGCGCATTGGCACCACGCTTTCCTTTAAATAGGAAAGCGCGCTCGTCGACTTCCTCCGTGGCAACAAAGACATCTTTGCATGGAAACCCTCGGACATGCCTGGCATTCCGAGGGAAGTCGCCGAGCACGCCTTGAAGATCCACCCAGCTCCAAGCTAGTGAAATAGCGCCTGCATCGCTTCAACGAGGGGAAACGCAGGACCATTGGCTAGGAGATCGCAAAGCTTTTGGCGGCTGGATTCATCAAGGAAGTGTACCACCTAGAGTGGTTAGCCAATCCCGTTCTCGTATGAAAGAAGAGTAGGAAATAGAGGATGTGTGTTGACTACATGGGTCTCAACAAAGCGTGCCCAAAGGATTCGTTTCCTTTGCCGCGCATAGACTAGATAGTCGACTCTACCTCAAGGTGTGAAACCCTCTGCTTCCTTGATGCGTACTCCAAGTACCATCAAATCACGATGAAAGAGTCCGACCAGCTCACGACATCTTTCATCACCCCCTTCGGATCGTTCTGCTACGTCACAATGATATTCGGTCTGAAGAATGCTGGGGCTATGTACCAGCGTTGTATGCTCAAGTGTTTCAGGGACCTCATCGGGTGGACCGTTGAGGCCTACGTTGACGACATCGTGGTCAAGTCCAAACGGGCTGACCACCTCGTAGCCGATCTTGAGTAAACCTTCGCAAAACTCCAAGCAAACGGCATCAAACTCATTCCCGAGAAGTGCATTTTCAGGGTCCTGAGGGGTATGCTGCTTGGTTTCATTATCTTCAAGAGTGGCATCGAAGCCAACCCGGATAAGATCTCAGCCATCATGAGGATGGGCCCGATTTAGAATATGAAGGGGGTACAACGAGTTATGGGGTGCCTCACCGCGCTGAGCCACTTCATCTCACGCCTCGGCGAATGAGGTCTCCCCCTTTATCGACTTCTGAAGAAGGCCAACCACTTCAAATGGACGTCCGAGGCCCAGGAGGCACTTGACATGGTCAAGCAGCTTCTGACAAAGGCTCCAATCCTGGTTCCTCCTACCAAAGGAGAACCCCTCCTGCTCTACATTGCGGCCACCACGCAGGTGGTTAGCGCCGCCCTAGTAGTGGAGCGAGAAGAAGAGGGGCACACACTCAAAGTACAGCGCTCTGTGTACTTCATTAGCGAGGTCCTATCCAACTCTAAGACCCGCTACCCCCAAATCAGAAGCTCCTGTATGCCGTCCTCATCACCAAGAGGAAGCTACGCCACTACTTTGAGTCACATCCGGTGACAGTCGTGACATCCTTCCCCCTCGGTGAGGTCGTCCAAAACCAGGATGCCACAGGAAGAATCGTGAAGTGGGCACTCGAGCTGATGGGTCAGGGCATTACGTATGCCTCCTGGACTACTATCAAATCCTAGGTATTGGCTGATTTTGTGGCAGAGTGGACCGAGGTCCAAATGCCACCAGCGATCGTCTACCAAGAGTACTGGATGATACACTTCGACGGATCGCTGATGAAGAAAGGCGCCGGGGCGGGGCTAGTCTTCGTGTCACCCCTTAGGGTACGCATGAGGTACATGGTTCACCTCCATTTTCCCTCCTCCAACAATGTGGCCGAATATGAGGCGCTCATCAACGGCCTGCGCATCTCCATTGAGTTGGGCATCCTACGCCTCGACGTCCGAGGCGACTCCCAGCTGGTCGTCGACCAAGTCATTAAGGAGTCAAGCTGGCACGATGCCAAGATGGCTGCATACTACCGAGAAGTTCGCCAGCTAGAGGACAAGTTTGATGGCCTTGAGCTCAACCACATCCCGAGGTGCCTCAATGAGGTGGCCGACGCGCTGGCCAAGGTGGTGTCCGGCCGGGAGCCGGTGCCAACGGGTGTCTTCGCCAGCGACCAACACAATCCCTTGGTTCGCTACAAGGGGTCGGAATAGGCCGGTGACACCCGTTCTAGGCTCGGGGGTGGACCAACCGATGGCTCCATCTGGTCCCAAAGTCATAGAGCTTGAAGAGGACCAGCGACAGAGCCTGACCCTCTAGTCGACTGGAGGACGCCCTACATCGACTACCTCCTCCGTGATGCGCTATCGACGGACAAGGTGGAGGCTTGACGGCTCGCGCATCACGCAAGTCCTCTGTTCTTGTGGAGAGAGAACTCTACAAGTGAAGTCACATCGGGATCCTGTAGCACCGCATCCCCATCGAATAGGGGAAGCGTTTGCTGAGTGATATCCACGGTGGGGTCTATGGTCACCTTGCCATGCCTAGAACCCTAGTCAGAAATGCATTTCGATAGGGCTTCTATTAGCCTACCGCAGTAGCCGACGCCGAGCAGATCGTACGCACCTGTGAAGATGCCAGTACTACGCTTGGCAAACCCACCTACCAGCCCAAGCGCTCCAGACGATCCCCACCACCTAGCCATTTGCGGTCTGGGGGCTCGATCTGGTTGGACTTCTCAAAAAAGTGCCCGGAGGCTACACCCACTTGCTTGTCACCATAGACAAGTTTACAAAGTGGATTGAAGCTTAGCCGATCTCAGCGATCAAGTCCGAGCAGGCCATGTTGTTCTTCCTCGACATCGTCCATCGCTTCGGAGTCCCAAACTCCATCATCACGGACAATGCCACGCAGTTCACCGGAAAGAAATTCCTCTGATTCTACGATGAATATCACATCCGCGTCGACTAGGCTTCCGTAGCGCACCTCCAAACGAACGGGCAGGTCGAACGTGCAAACGGCATGGTACTACAGGGCCTCAAGCCTAGGATCTTCAACCGGTTGAACAAGTTTAGCGCTCGATGGGTCGCCGAGCTTCCCGTGGTGCTCTGGAGTCTGAGGACGACCCCCAGCCGAGCCACCGGCTACACGCCATTCTTCATGGTCTATGGTTCTAAAGCCATCCTCCCGATCGACCTCAACTATGGAGCACCAAGGGTCAGGGCGTATGATGAACAAGGAGCTGAGGCGTCTCTAGAGGATGCCATGGACTAGCTGGACAAAGCGCACAATGTTGCCCTCCTTTGCTCGGCCAAGTACCAACAGGCGTTACGATGATACCATAGCCGTCGAGTGCGGGGTCGGGCCTTCAATGTCGAAGACCTGCTTCTTCGCCTTGTCTAGAGCAACAAGGACCGCCACATGCTCTCCCTGCCATGGGAGGGATCGTACGTCGTCACAGAGGTGCTCTGGCCAGGCGCCTACAAGCTAAAGACCATCGACGGCGAGGTCTTTGCCAATGCCTGGAACATCGAGCAGCTACGTCGTTTTTACCCTTAATAAACGCACACTTTCTCTTACCAGTTTTATTATCAAACTCCCCAATCTTTCGTGACATCCGACCCCAGCAACGGTAAAGGGTCGGGCCTCACTCAGGGGCCGATATGAGCACATTTATCCAGCAAACATTCTCTATGCCTGCCCCTCTTTTCACGTTAAGACCTAGGAGCTAGGTTTGCAGGAACAAGCTCTGAGTATAACTGGTTGGACTGTGGGAAACCTATGCCCCAGCGGCTACGGTGTCTTTGCTCACCAGCGTGATCAGAATTAGCTCACCCGCACTCCGAGTTTTTACGACCTTAACGACAAAAAGGGTCGGAGTGCGCTAACCTTTTTATTCAAAAAGGAGAAAAGAGCTAAAAAGCCGTTTGCTACAATGAAACCTAAAAGCTTGTCCATTTGTTACAAGTTTCTCCACCTGGCTTATCTACCTAACTAAATTTTTGCATGGGATGTTCTCATCCTTTATCTCCGTAGGAAAGTCTTGTCTCAGCAGGTAGCACAAGTCGACTCGATGGATTAGCCACCGCCGAGAAATGGGTAGGGAGCAGACAGGATCCCGCTCATATCCGGTGGAGGATTCCTGATCCCATCACTCTTACCATCGAGGTAAAACCGGTGCCTAGGTCGATCGAACGGCTCAAAGCCATTGCCAAGAGACAAGCACCTTTACTTTACGCATTAATTTCGCTACCGAGCCTCCGACCCTAGCAACGGCAAGGGGTCGGACATCGCTCGGGGGTTAGCGAGAGTGTCTATCTGATAGACATTCTCTATGTCCGACCCCTCCTTACATTAAAAATTGGAGGCAGGGTGTGTGGACACAAACTCTGAGTAAACCTGGTCGGATCGCTAGGACCCTACGCCCCAGCGGCTATGGTGTTTTTGCTCACCAGCATGATCAGAGTCTTTGTCTCCGCACCCCGAGCTCTAGCCTCCACCTTCTCGGGAAGGGTTTGGAGGGGCCTACCTGTGGAATCTCCATCGAGGAGGGGCCGGTAGGTCGCCCAAGTCGATCGAACGGATCGGGCCGCTACCGAGAGATAGATAGGGAGTAGTGGGATACCCCATGCAGGTTATGACGGCTCCATCACGAACGTCGGACTCGGACCCCACACGGATATATCCGATAAGAGCTCCCTAAACCCATCACTCGAGCTGTCGATAGAATATCATCGATAGTCCTCTAAGGGGTATCCCATGAAGGTAGATTGATCGGCAGAGATGCATGTAATCGAGAACAAGAAGGCAACAGAGACACGAGTTAGATAGGTTCAGGCCGTCAGCATGACGTAATACCCTACTCCAGTGGTCTGTTGGATTGTATTGGCTATCGTATGATATTGCATGTGTTTTAAGGGGGTCCCTGCCCGCCTTATATAGTCTGGGGGCAGGGTTATAAGTCGGTTAGATCTAGAAGATAACCGGAAAGTAATAACAGATTATAGGAATCTTTGGATCATACGTATCCTAACAGATCTCATAGTATCTTCAGGATATCTTCCCGGTGTCTTGCGGGATGGTCCAAGCAGCGCCGTGCCCCGCAAGGCTTCGTCTTGTGGGCTAGGCCGTCCCTGGGGGCACAACCCATGTGGTCTGCCATGGGTATCTGAGGTCATACCCCCCATAGCTAGTCCCCGAGCGCCTTGTATCCGTTGTGCAACGCCGTCTTGAGCTTGTCCGAGCAGGTGTGAACAAAGCCGAGCAGTCAAACTCATGGTCCGACCACCGTGATGAGTTGGCGAGCGGTTGTGAACCGTCGCCGAGTAGCGTGAACCATCGCCGAGCAGCTGTGAGCCGTCGCCGAGCAGTGTGAACCATCACCGAGCAGTGTATCCCAAGTAAGGCTTGCCATAAGGATGTAAGGAGCTCAAGTTCAATATCAAAAATTTCCCCGTAGTGGACCAAGTGTGCCCACTTAGAGTCCGACCACGAGAAAGAGAGATAGTCTTCTTCAACTTCAGGAGGCGTGGAGTCTTCCATATTAAAGCAAACACACTCATCGCGAGGTGAAGTATGCCCACTTAGTCCCCAAGCCTGATAGTAGGTGACGTAGTCACATGGTGCCAGGGTCCAAAGTAGAGGAAAAGTAGAAGACCAGCCGAGCAGGCAGTCAGTCCCTAGGCATGGCCCCGAAATGAGAAAAACACATTTACCGCATGCTGAAGTGTGCCCACTTAGTCCCCGAGCCTGACAGTAGGTGACATGGTCACGTGGTGCCAGGGTCAGAAACAATGAACAGAAGAAAGTCCCTAGTGTGGTAAGGAACTAAGTCGTATTGATGACGCAGTCCCCGAGCCACAAGTGGAAATCTTGGAGAAAACAAATCGTGGAGAAAAAACTGGAGTAACGGATGTACAGTAAGAGTTACTAAGCCTTAATGGATTGTGGAGAAGTTGGCGAATATTCGGTGAGTAGTAACAAATTACGGTGATAAAGTGGGCGTGACGGGCTGTAGTTGCGCAAAAGCCTAGGTAACGGCCCACCACCCCGTTCGGAGAATTCGGAGAAGCGCAAATTGTGGAGCGGTTTCCCAAAAACCCCCGAATGCGAAAGGGGGGAGTGCTTTATAATTGCGCTGCCGCACTCCATGCTCCCACCTTTAACACTTTGCCACTTCATCTTCCTCCTTAGCCCTAGCGCTTCCCGAATCACATCCACATGCTCTTCCATCGGCAGTCCCAATCTAGATCTGAGAGATGGCGCCGAAGAAGGGATCTGATAACTCGAAGAAGGCGACCACCGGAGCAAGTCATGACAATGAGTGGGTGCCATCACTCATGGGAGAGGCGGAGATCAACAAGATGGTGGAGGCGGGTGTTCTGCCGAACTGTGTCACCGTCGGATGGTGGCCAGCCAGCGGTGAGCCCTACCCAATGCCTCATACCGACGAAGCTATAGTTTTTTAGGATTACTTCTGGCGCAGATTAGGATTTCCCATCCATCCTTTCTTGAGGGATCTGCTGGAGTTCAATAGAGTTAGTCTGTGCAACCTCCACCCAAACACCATCTTGCACATCTCTATCTTTATCCATTTCTGTGAGGCGTATCTTGGAGTTCTTCCCCACTTCAACCTCTTCTGTCATCTGTTCTGGCTGAAGAAGAAGGGTGGCGGCGGTTCCAAGGTGGTCGGCGGCGTGTATCTACAACTCCGTGATGGGATAACGGGTGAGTACATCACTGTACCGCTGAACACCTCGCTGAAGGGGTGGAACGCCAGGTGGTTCTACATGAAGCAGAGCCATCCCGCCATCCGCTGCGACGTCGACCATGTTCTGGAGAACCAGAGGGGCTAGTTAGAGAAACCGAGTAGTGCTGACATGGAGCAGGTGAGGGAGCTCCTCAGCCTAATAAAGGGCGTGAAAATGAATTGCGCACTGGTGGCGTTGAGCTTCATAGTGCGCCGCGTCTAGCCCTACAAGAAGAAGGCCCACATGGGCTTTGACTTCAAGGGGGACACCGACGGCACCTAGGAGAGGATGGAGAGGTTGACGAGGGATGATGTGGTAGAGCGAGCTACAGAGCTATTTGCTCCAAATGCCTCGTTCAACGTGTTAGGGCAGTCCAGGGTCTTCAACTGTACGAACCCGCCTCCTTAGGTAAACATCTTAATTGTTTGTTCCTGATCCTTTTTATCCTATACTGTTGTCGAGCAGTGAACTAATTCACTTGTGGAAAGATCCATTCGTAGGAACGAGCGGCGTACATCTTAGACACGCCGAGGAGCAATTGGCCGAAGGTAGTGGATGCCCGGCCAACAACTCAGCCTGAGGAAGGTGCCGTCAGCGCCTCGTCGGAGTCCGGAGGCACGAACGCTGGTCGGACGGAGAGTCCCACCTCAGTTTCGGAGAAAGTCTAGGGGAAGAGGGCAGTGGTAGATGAGCCGTCCCGAAAGAAGAGGAAGACGGCGGGTGCTGCTCCCCACAAGCCGGGCGGCATCTCGCTTGGCGGTGACCAGACCACTCGGACGCAGAGTGCGGCGATGTCCGAATGGTCGGATGACGATGGGGTTCTAGTAGCTCCTCCGAGCACTGAAGCGCCTCCGTGCAACACGCGCGTGGAGGTACAATCGAAGGGAGGGGAGGAAGTCCCTGAGCAGCAGGCGAAAGGAGTCCCCGAGCAATAGGCAAAGGGAGTCCCTAAGCAACAAGCAGAAGAGAGGCCGACGTTAGAGGCCGTGAGACTTCCACCCCAGGGCGCACGGGTCAACCCCAGGGCCGCACCTAGGGGCTCAGGTAGGCAGCGCCAGTTCAGAAAAGTGTACCAGGAGGCCGACGTGTAAGTTTCTTTTCCTTGGATTTAGCTTGTTGTCGGATCCTTATAATTACGGCGATTGACGAGCTAATTTGATGCAGAGCGAGGCATACGGAGGATCTGAATCCATCCATCCAAACTGGCGAACAGCCGAGGGCTGGTCCCGGCACGGAGGCAATGCTGGCAGACCCCATCCTGGAGTCCCCAGGCGCTCGGCGGCCGGTGGAGGAGTCAGCCGCCGCTGCTGATGGACTTGGCGGTGGAGAACGGTTGACGCCGACGGTGGACGAGCTAGCGGCGGTGCCCGGGGCAACGGTGGGAGCCGCTGGGTCTTTAGAGGCAGAAGCTGGAGTTGCCGATGCCGTGCCAGAGTCTAGAGCGGAGAAGCCGGTGGTGCCAGAGGAGCAGACGATGCTCCTTGAGGCACCGAAGGGTGTGGTCGGACACGTTGTGTGGCCGCCGAGCCCCCTGGTGGTGCCCCGGCTATGGAGGAGGACGAAGTGGAAGAGATTAAGCATGAGGAAGCTCAACCTCAAGCCGTCCGGAGCCTCTGCAAGCGGGGCAACAAAGTTGTGGTGGTGGAAGAGTAGGACACCACCAGGGAAGTCAGAAGGCTAGAGTCCACCGTTACCACAGTGATGAAGCAGATCAAGGTTAGTATTGTGTCGGCAATGTCTGTCTGTGTCATCGGAGATTAGAGTTCTTCATAATCTTGTTGCTTTTGCAGGGCATAGCACAAACTGCCGAACAACGGCGACAGCTGAACAAGAGGATGGAACCCCTCGCCGAGGAGAACGAAAAACTGAAGGAGGCGGTGAAGCTTATGGAAAAAACGTCTAGAGGGCCCAGCGCGAGCGGGATCTTGCCGAATCTAACGCGCGGGATCGGGAATACCAGAAGGGCATCCTATCTGAGTAGCTGGCGACGGTGTCTGAATAGTTGCGTGGTAGCTCCGAGCAGCTAGAACGGAGCTCTAAGTAGCTGACGAGTCTTTCTGAGCAGCTGGAGCACAAATTCGAGCAGCTAAAAAACATCTCCGAGCAGAGAAAAGGTATGGTGGATCGGTGAATTTGCGTTGTATTTGCTGAACAGTCTTATTGTTGCTGACAACCATTATGCTTGTAGAGCAAGATGCGGAGCTCGGTCAGTTGCGCCAAGTCATTGGTCAACTCCAGGAGGAGGAGAAGAAAGCGTCTGGGCAAGCAGAGAAGCTGACCGAGGAGCTAAAAGGTGAGTACTTCATGGTCGGAGTTATTGCTGAAGTGACTTCTTCGTTTGATGGATCCTTTTGGTGCCTGTAGAATACCATTGAAAGACCAAAGTCTAGTTTGACGTGCCAGAGCAGGAGGCGCAGACTCAGAGGAGAAAGCTTAACACCATGGTGGCCGAAGTCATGCCAGTGCTTGACTGCATCGACATGGAGGGAGCTCCTTAGCCTAGCGATAGGCCGCCTCGACCGAACACCATCATCGACAGGTGCAAGGCGGCGTGGGAGAACTTCAAAAGCTTCAACAGCGACGCCACTGTCTCCGCCGTGACCCATGCCCTAGCGGTAGTCCAGTCTCATTACCCTACCATCGATCTGTGAGCGATAGGGGCCAGATTCGCCAGAGGGACTGGTGCGACAAAGCAGCAGGAGCTTGAAGATGAGGTGGAGGACGCGGTGAAGAGGTTGACCGGAGACATTGACCTGTTCGGCGAGGTGGACAGGGAGAGCCAAACATAATGACCTGCTCAGAGAGTGATCTATAACAGCTGGAGAGGATAGTTAAAACATGCGAGGGCGCAGACAATCATTTATGTATGTGTATAAATGTTGTAAAGTGACATGTGCATGTTTATACAGTTTGCCAGTATTTTGGTGAGAAATCATTGTAGTGTTAACCCTAACGCGATTATACATAGTATAAGTAGCATCTGAGCAGTTAGTTCATTACTGAGCTCTTAGCCTTGGCTAGCCCGTATTGCATAACATCGAGCGTGGAGCCCGTGCATGTGTAGGAGGAATAGGCGTGACCAAGGAACCATAGCCGACCACCCATAACGTAGAGCATGAAGCCCATAGCATGTGTAGGGAGAGATCAGAGACTGGGTCTTCTCTAAAGAGCATAGAGCAGAACGTGTGCTGCTCGGCGGTTGGCGAAGTATCTTGGAGATATGGAGAAACATGACGGAGCGTTTATAGAGATCACGTATTGGAGTTCGTTAAGGAGTAGCTTAGAGCCGGCGACCACAAATGGAGATTTAATCTTAATGGAGAAATAATGGAGACAAATTATGGCGACCAAAACTTCATTCATTATGGAGTGGAGAATACATATCTGGAGCATTTCAAGGATAGAAACGTATAAGGTGCTTGATGTGCCATGAATTGGGGATATCAATTCCGTCCAAGTCACACAGCCGATAAGACCCTGGTCGGGTAACCTCTTTGACCATGTAAGGCCCTTCCTAGGGGGAGGAGAGCTTGTGCATCCCTTCGGTTTTTTGTTTTCTGCGGAGAACGAGGTCGTCGATAGCAAATGAACGATCTTTGATGTTGCGATTGTAGTATCTTCACAAGCCTTCTAGGTATTTGGCTGTGTGGATGCAAGTAATCAAGCGTTCTTCTTCAGCCCTATCGACGTCCTCTGTCCAAATAGCTACGGCTTGCTCTTCATTATAATGTTCCACCCTAGGTACTCGGAAGGCAATGTCCGCTGGAAGTATGGATTCTGAGCCGTAGACCAAGAAATATGGAGAGACACCGGTATTGCGACTAGCTTGAGTGCGCAGTCCCCAGACCACAGCTGGAAGCTCTTTGAGCCATCTGCCCAGATGCTTTTCCTCTTTCTAATATAGCCTCTTTTTGAGGGCATAGAGGATCATGTCGTTCGCCCGTTCGACCTGGCCGTTGGCTCTAGGATGGGCAACAGAGACATATTTAACGGAGATGCATCGGTCTTCGTAGAAGTTCCAAAAATGATGACCAGTGAATGTAGTTCTGAGATCAGTGATAATGCTATTCGGGAGACCGAATCTGTAGATGATATCTTCAAAGAGCTCGACTGCCTTCTTAGCAATAGCCGAGACAAGTGGTTTGTATTCGATCCACTTGGAGAACTTGTCAATAGCGACGTACATGTACCGAAAACCACCTAGCACTGGATTAAAAGGCCCGATCATGTACAATGCCTAGCATGCAAAAGGCTAGGAAGCTAGGATGGTCTACAGCTCTTGTGCCGGCACGTGTATTTGCTTGGCGAAAAATTAGCATCCTTCACAACGTCAGATGAGGTCTTCTGCATCAGTGATGGCCATGGGCCAGTAAAAACTAGCTCAGAAAGCTTTGCCAACTAGGTTTCTCAAGGCTACGTGGTTGTCGCAGGAACCAGAGTGAATTTTGAGAAGTAGTTTCACTCCCTCTTCTTGGGTGATGCATTTCTGTAGTATTCCTTCCTTGGCACTTTTCCTCATCAAGTTCCCATCCACCAGCACATAATGCTTGCTGTGATGGATTAGGCGTTCAGTTTTAGTCTTGTTGGTGGGTATGTCGGCCCTGGTGAGGTACTTGATGAACTATTCCCTTCAATCGGCAGTCGGCGAAGGTACTGTAAGTACCAGTTGCTCGGCGGGGGGAATTTCTTGAACTTCCTTCTCTTCCTTAATAGACGGCGTAAAGAGGTCTTGAACGAAAACCCCAGGAGGAATCATGGTGCGTGAAGTGCCTATCTTAGATAGGTGGTCGGCGAGCTGATTTTGATCTCGTACCACGTGGTGGTACTCGATACCGTAGAACTTCCCTTTGAGTTTCCTGATTTTGGCGCAATATGCGTCCATCTTCTCACTGGAGCAGGACCAGTCTTTGTTGAGCTGGTTGATGACCAGCGCGAAGTCTCCGTATACCATGAGGCATTTGACACCGAGCTCGACGGCTATACGGAGTCAATGGAGACATGCTTCATATTTGGCGGCGTTGTTGGAGGCTGGAAAATGTATTTGGAGAACGTATCGGAGCTTGTCTTTGGTCGGCGTAATGAATAAAATGCCAGCACCAGCATCGTTGATGTTGATGGCGCTGTCGAAGTACATCACCCAGTGCTCAGGGCAAGTAGTGGGGATGGGCTCTTGGATCTCGGTCCACTCAGCAACGAAGACAGTGAGTGCCTGTGACTTGATGGTAGGCCTGCTTCTTAATTCGATGGAGTAAGTGTCAAGCTCGACAGCCCACTTGATGATGCGACCGTTGGCCTCTTTGTTGCGGAGGATGTCCCCTAGAGGGAACTCGGTGACCATGGCGATCTTGTAATACTCAAAGTAATGGCAGAGCTTGTGCGACGTGACCAGAATTGCGTATAGCAGTTTCTGAACTTGAGGATAACGAGTTTTGGACTCATTAAGGACCTTGCTGATGAAGTAGACCGGGTGTTGTACCTTATAGGCGTGTCCGGCTTCCTCGCGCTCAACGATGATAGTTGTGCTAACGACGCGAGAAGTGGCGGTGATGTAGATTAGTAGTGTTTCATCTGGTCGAGGCGCCGTCATGATCAAAGGCTTCATTAGAAATAACTTGAGCTGCTCGAAAGCTGTATCTGCCTCCTTCGACTAGGAGAAGCGCTCGGAGGCCTTAAGGAGTTTGAAGAACGATAGTCCCTTTTCACTGAGGCGTGATATAAAGCGGCTGAGAGCAGCCATGTAGCCTGTAAGCTTCTGTATGTCCTTTACGTAAGTTGGCCGTTTCATGTTGGTGATAGCGGAGACCTTGTCGGGGTTGGGCTCGATGCTACGGGCGCTGATGATGTAGCCTAGGAGTATGCCGGATGGAGCTCCAAAGATGCAGTTTGAGGGGTTCAACTTCTATCTGTACCTTTTTAGGTTGGCGAACGTTTCTTTGAGGTCGGCGATGAGATTATCGGTGGTCTTGGACTTGACAACCACATCATCGATGTATGCTTCGACGTTGCGGCCTATCTGTTGATCGAGGTACATCTGGATGGCCCTTTGGTAGGTCGCCCCGGCGTTCTTGAGTCCGAAGGACATGGTGGTATAGCAATACGCACCAAAAGGTGTGATGAACGACGTCAATAAGGAGGGTAAATCAAGAAATAAGCACTACATTCACCACCAGGTGAAGTGTAGCCACTTAGTCCCCGAGCCTGCTGGAAGATGAAGAATGAATCTTGTAGCAGGGTCAAAGAAAAGAAGTCTGAAAGCTTACCGACGTCATCTAACATGCGCGTATCAAGACCCCAGACGTGTTGCCCAAGATCAGCACCCTAATCCGAATAGCATCGAGCAGCTTGATAACACACCGATGAAACGTAGCAAGATCCAACCACCAAGGGAGCCCTCAGCTTAGCTGGCGACGCTTGCACGAAGAATCCGAACACTGAGGAGTTCCCGGCGTAGCTTGCGATGTTCGAGCACCAAGGAGTCCCCGGCGTAGCTGGCGATGTCCGAGCGCCGAGGAGTCCTCAGCGTAGCTAGCGATGTCCGAGCACCGAGGAGTCCCCGGTGTAGCTGGCGATGTCCGAGCACCAAGGAGTCCCCGGTGTGGCTGGCGATGAAGCACGAGCGACGAACAGTCTGGTCAACTGGTCGGCGATGAAGTGAGCATTGAGTAGAAGCGATCGGCGAACAATCCGATCAACTGGTCGGCGACAAAGTCCATGAACCTAGTGATCCAACCATTTGATCGGTAGAGAAGTCCGAGCACCAGGTGGTCCGATCACCTGGACGATGATCCTACAATACAAATATGTAGAACGTGTAGTAACATGATGTAAAAATATATATATGAACTCGGTGACGAAGGCAACAGAGCAGAGTAGATAAAAATTATGTTTGTATGAAGTGTTCATATTTTAAATATGAGTAACTTCCTACCAGTTGGTTCTGTATCGCATCACCAGGCCCAACTAGACCAAACTCTATAGCGTGGAGTGGCTGGCACCCGTGTACGCGTAAGAGCACATGCGTTACCGAGGAGCCACTGCCTACCACCCATAACGCAGAGGGCTGGCGCTCGTGCACATGTAGGAGTGAGATCAAGAACAAGGCTGTTTCTGGTAACGCAAGTGAGAACGTGGCTGGTCGGTGAGTTTATGGAGAAGACATTACATTATGGAGCATCTTAAACATGGAGATATTAAACGTGGAGACATTTAATTATGGAGAATAACTGGAGAAATAATAATTGGAGAAGCATGGCAAAAACTCAGAGAAAATAATTAGAGAAAGTTGTATTAAATGCAGATATAGGAGATGTACTTAGCTTTAGTCAAAACGCCTGGTCGATGGTGTATGGCGTTATCTAGTTAGCGTTGAAGAAATTGCCCGGCCCTCGAGCTTTCCGAACTATCGTCATGGCAGCGGTCGCGGTTGTCACGGCACCGTTCTTCGCGGCGATCATCATTACGACGCGGCAGGTGGTCGGAGTAAGTAGTCTGGGCGATGTCATCCTTATATCAGTGGTCGGCGACTCGATTAACGGCTCGGACAGTTCGTTTGACAGCTTGGATGGGTACGCAGAGTCATAGTTGAACGGACTTAGTCGCTTGATGCGGTCGGATAGCTTGTTCAATGGTTGGAAGCTCATCTCGGCGATCATGTCGGCGTCGGAGAGCTTGTTGCCACAAGATGAAAGTAGTCGTCTTCAAGACTCGCTACACTCGGCTTGGATGTGGTGATTGGGTATGATGCATGCATACATATGTTGTACGTGTGTGCGACATGGCTCTGTAGATGTATATGCTTGAATACATGCATGCTTTCTATAATTAGCCCGCATGGCTCTAGAGATCAACGTCACGGATGTTTGTTGGCATGTGGTATTTGCATGGCTCTAAAGATGTACACGAGCGCCTCCTTCCTTATTTGCTTGTTGGTTAAGAGGATTCGGACGTAGCCTTGCTTGCTGACTCGGATACTGATTCGAGCCATCTTGTGATCTAAGGAAGTCAAGATTCGTTACAGGCCGAGAAACAATATCGCATGAAGTCGCAACCGTGCACCGCCGGCAACAACTTCAATGCGCAAGGATGTGCTCAGCGTCGCATGCCAGAGTTTGCCTGCCCATAACTCTAACTTGTCGAGAGATGCATCTGGATCGAAATCTCCAGTTGGGTGCATGGTTCTATAGATTGAACCAACGCCCGGTCTTCTTGATTGGTCGTTGAAGTCAGCGATGACGGTGCACAAGATCCCGGTGTCGAACTGTTGAGCTACTACAGGATGCAGAATCATGCGACGAAAGCGGCGGAAGTGTCGTGATGAATTGCATAGCGATGTTGAGCTGCCACGAACAGCCTCAAGATGACGGCTCCATCGTAGGTGAAGGACATCGCCTCCTGAAGCCAAATTGCCACGGATGATGTTGGTAGAGAAATTTCCATCTGGTTTGCCATGGATCAGCATGCACAGCCCCACGGTGGGCGCCAACTATCGACAAAAGATGCTCGGTAGTCCTCCGAGGGGTATCTCATGAAGGAAGATTGATCGGTGGAGGTGCTGTAATCAGGAACCGGATGGTGACACAAGGCGCAGAGACAACGATTTAGATAGGTTTGGGCTGTCTGATCGACGTAATACCCTACGTCCTGTGTCTTTGTTGTATTGTATTGAATATGGGATGTATGTAGGATGTCGACTAGGGGACCCCTACCTCTCCTTATATACTCTGGAGGGGTAGGGTTACAAAGAAAGTATCCTATTTAGTACTATACAATACCTTGCGGTGCACGTCGACCAGTGCCGTGCACGCCTTGATCTTGTGGGCTGGGCCACCTCTGATGGTGCGGCCCATGCCTTGTCTTGTGGATACCGGAGGTCATATCCCCACACGAGCCATCGAGGTAACTTTATCGACCCCCAGTTTTTCTTTTCCATTGCATGATCATTCATTCTCACGCATGCATTCATACGTTCATTCATTCATTCATTCATTCATACATTCATCCCATACATCCAAACATTGCATATGCAATTGCTGCATCACAACGCTTCGTGTCGTGTCACGAAGTGGTAGTCGTTTCATTCGATATGAGCGGCGACCGACTGAGGTTCGAAGGCCGGCCCGCGAAGGGCTCGAGGCCACCTCGTGTCAAACAGAGTCAGGGGAGAAAACCGAGATGAGCCCCAGCGGCCTTGCCCGACCCCGTTTAGAAGCGGACAGGGACACTGAAAGCTCTAGTTTGGTTTTGGTGAATTGATAAAACCCTTAGTGCTAACCTAGTTTATAAAAATGATTATGAGATAGATAGCACTATTCCAAGTGAAGCAAATGAAGATCATGACATAATGATGATGGTGATGGCATGATGATGATCAAGTGCTTGGACTTGAAAAGAAAAAAGAGAAAAACAAAAGGTTCAAGGGAAAGGTATAAGTGGTAGGAGCCATTTTATTTTGGTGATCAAGACACTTAGCGAGTGTGATCACATTTAGGTTTGATAGCCGTACTATTAAGAGGAGTGAAACTCATAGTGAAATACGGTTATCAAAGTGCCACTAGATGCTCTAACTCATTGCATATGCATTTAGGAACTAGTGGACTGCTAACACCCTTGAAAATGTTTGTGAAAATATGCTAACACATGTGCACAAGGTGATACACTTGGTGGTTGGCACATTTGAGCAAGGATGAAGAAGATAGAGTTGAAAAGGAGTTAGTTGCGCTGGTCATAGAGTGATCGGAGGCATCCGGTATGGTGACCGAACACGTTCGGTCGCCACACTGGACGCGTCCGGTGTGAATCAGCTAAGTCATAGTTCGGTGAAACAGTTGATCAGACGCTGGCAGCGTCCGGTCCGGAGTGACCGGATGTGTCCGGTCATTTCTATTTTAGCATCCGGTCTGAGCGTCTGGTCGCATATAAGTGTGGGCAGCAACGACTACTTTGGTTTGAACTGGACACGTGGTGGTCTGGGAGTGACCGGACGCGTTCGGTCGGTTTGGTATTCACGAACGGTGCGTTCGGTGCAGCGTCTGGTGCACTCGAGCAGCACGTCTGGTCCATGCGCAGTCTGCCCAATAATTGAGCCAACGGCTCTATTTTGTGGGGGCTTCTATTTAAGCCCCATGGCTGGCTCAAGCTCTCTCTCTTGGCCATTTGCATTGACATATCAACCTTGTGAGCTTAGCCAAAGCCCTCTCACTCATCTCCATCATTGATCTATCATCATTGTGAGATTGGGAGAGAATCCAAGTGCATTGCTTGAGTGATTGCATCTAGAGGCACTTGGTATTTGTGTTTCGCTGTGGGATTCACTTGTTTCTCTTGGTAGTTGCCGCCACCTAGATGGCTTGGAGCAGCGAGGATCGTCGAGCGGAGGTTGGTGATTGTCTCCAGCTCTGATCGCGGTGATTGTGAGGGGTCTTGTGCCTTCCCCGGTAGAGCGCCGAAAGGTAACTCTAGTGGATTGCTCGTGTCATTGAGTTACCTCACTTGTGGGTAGGTTCTTGTGGTGTCCAATTGTGTGGACAAGGTATATGCAACATCTCTTAGCCGCCGAACCACCAAGTGTTGGTCGACACAACGAGGACTAGTGTGCTGGCAAGCACGTGAACCTCGGGAGAAAAATTGGTTGTCTCTTGCCCTTTGGTATTCTCCCGGTGATTGATTTAGTATTCATCTTATGATTGGTTCACTCCTCTACACGGCGGTAATCACTCTACTCACTCATTTATATTCTTGCAAACTAGTTATAGCAAGCTCTTTAGTGTAATTAGAATTGAGAGCTTGCTTTGTTGTTTTAAGGTCATCTAGTGGAGCTCTTTAGTGTAGCAAGTATGAGAGCTCTTAGAAAGTAGTAACATAGCAAATTGTGTGTCTAGTGATCATAGCAACTAGAATTGTTGGATAGGTGGCTTGCAATCCTTGTAGAGCTAGAGCAAGTTTGTATTTCGCTATTTGTCATATTAATCAAACTGCTCTAGTTAGTTTTTAGATTTTTAAATAGGCTATTCACCCCCCTCTAGCCATATTAAAACCTTTCAAGTGGTATCAAAGCCGTGGTCACCGTATAATTGAAGGCTTAACAACCTCAGTGTCAAATGATAGCTCAAGTTGTGTTCAACCATGTGGGGGGCAAACCACCGTTCTTTGATGGCACTTGCTATGATTATTGGAAGAGAAAAATGAGGATGTATCTTGGTTCAATCAATGATCAATTATGGGATGTGACCTAGAATGACTATGCTATCATTGATCCCGATGATCCCACCAACCAAGACAAGACCAACAAGCAATGCAATGCAATATAATGGCTCTCAACACCATATACAATGCCATTGATTCTAAGGTGTTTGAGCAAATCAAGGATTGTGAAAGAGCTAATGAGGTATGGAGGAGATTAGAGGAAACATATGAGTGCACACCGGCGGTGAAGAGTGCTAAGTTGTACATCCTCAAGGATAAGTTGACAAGCTTCAAGATGAAGGATGATGAGAGCATTCCAGAGATGTTCCATCGGTTGCAAGTAATTGTCAATGACTTGAAGGCTTTGGGAGAAAAGATCAAGGATGATGATGTCTCTCATCGGTTCTTGATGTGCCTACCTCTGAGATTTGAGATGTTGAGATTGCTTATCATAAGAGGAGGATTGAAGGAGATTACCCCTAACCAAGTACTAGGTGATGTCATGACACAAGAGACATACCGAGTGGAAAGGGAAGGGGTTGACAAGGATGACAAGAAAGAAGAAGACAAGAAGAAGAAGAGTGTAGCATTCAAGGCTAGCTCATCATCCAAGAACAAGGGCAAGTCCAAGAAAGAATGAAGTGATGATGAGGATCTTAGTGACATTGATGATGAGGCCATGGCTCTATTTGTGCGCAAGATGGGCAAATTCATAAAAAAGAAGGGCTATGGTGAAAGAAAGAGAAGAGATCACACCAAAAGCAAAGAATATGTGAGAAGATGCTACAATTGCAAGAGCCCCGATCACGTTGTAGCAGATTGTCCCTACAATAATGACAATGATGAGGATGAGAAGAAGAAGCACAAGAAGGACAAGAAAGAAAAGAAGAAAAAGAAGGAGAAGAGGATGACCTTTCAAAAGAAGAAGGATGGAGGCTATGTGGTCACTTGGGATAGTGATGGCTCTTTGGATAGTGATGACTCTAGTGATGATGGCAAGAAATCTATCAAGAAAGCACTAGCAAGCATTGCCATCAACAACAAGCCCTCCATCTTCGACACTCCATCGACATGCCTCATGGCAAAGCCTACCAAGGTAAAATATGATGTGAGTGATGATGATCAATGTGAAAGTGATGCTTATAGGAGTGATGATGATGATGAGGAGTACTCCAAGGAGGAGCTTATGGACATGTGTGAGCAAGTGCATACTTGCTTTGAGATGAAGAGAAAGGAGCGCAAGGAATTGAACAAGAAAGTCAAATTTCTTGAGCAATCCCTTGATGAGCTCAATGCCACTCATGAGAGGCTAATGGAAGCCCATAAGAAGCTTGGCAAAGCTCACTCTAAGCTTGAAAAGGCTCACTCCTCTCTCATTGAGCAAGTCAAGAAGGAGGAGGCCAAGAAGGAGCAAGTTATCGTGTCTTGTAATGTGGGACTAACATGTGATCTTATTGATGAATCTTTTTATAAGCCCATTGTAGTTGCTCCCACTAATACTTCTTGTAGCACTACTACTTCTACTTCACCTTTGAGTGATGGTCTCACTTGTGATGCCTCACTAATGGTGGAAAATGAGACCCTCAAGAAGGAGGTGAATGAGCTCACTCGTGCCTTAGGCAATGCCTATGGTGGAAATACCGCTTGCTAAAGTGCTTGGGTAGCCAAAGGTTTTCTCTCAACAAAGAGGGATTAGGCAATGACCCTAAGAAAGGCAAGGCGGCCTTTGTCACTCCCAAAGTTAGCTTTGTGAAGGGCAATGGTCGGTTTTGCAATAGATGCAAGCAAGTTAGGCATGTAGAGCAATATTGCAAGATTAACAAGAACAAGCTACCTAATGTATCCTCAATTAAATTTGATTCTTGTTACATGCTTATTAAGGGTGCCAATGGTGTGAAGGCTAAGTTCATTGGTACACCTATTGTGGGCCCAAAGAAGAAGGCCATTTGGGTACCAAAGACCTTGGTAACTAACCTTCAAGGACCCAAGCAAGTTTGGGTATCTAAAAATAATTAATCTTCTTTTGTAGGTCAATTATAAAGCTGAAGGAAGGCATTGGGTGCTTGATAGTGGGTGCACACAACACATGACCGGTGATCCAAGAATGTTCAATTCAATCAATGAAAATAAGAGCAATAGGATTGATAGTATCACATTTGGTGACAATGGCAAAGGCAAAGTCAAAGGGCTTGGTAAGATTGTAATATTCAATGACATGAGCATTTCCAATGTGCTACTAGTAGAGAGCTTGAACTTCAACCTATTGTCGGTAGCTCAATTATGTGATCTTGGTTTCAAGTGCATATTTGGTGTGGATGATGTAGAGATCATAAGTGTAGATGACTCTAACTTGATATTCAAAGGATTTAGATATGAGAATCTATACTTGGTTGATTTCAATGCTAGAGAGGCTCAATTGTCAACATGTTTGATCACTAAGTCTAGCATGGGGTGGTTATGGCATAGAAGGCTTGGTCATGTTGGAATGAAACAATTAAACAAGTTGATCAAGCATGACTTAGTTAGAGGCTTGAAAGATGTCACTTTTGAGAAAGATAAGCTATGTAGTGCATGTTAAGCCGGAAAGTAAGTTGGTAACACATATTCTAAGAAAAGCATAATGAGCACATCTAAGGCATTTGAGTTGATGCACATGGACTTGTTTGGACCAACCACATACACTAGCATTGGTGGAAACAAATACGGATTTGTGGTTGTGGATGATTTCACTAGATACACATGGGTGTTCTTTCTTGTTGACAAGATTGATGTGTTTACAACATTCAAATCATTTGTCAAGGACATTCACAACGAGTTTGAAACAACCATCAAGAAAGTGAGAAGTGACAATGAAAGTGAGTTCAAGAACACAAGAATTGATGAGTTGTGTGATGAATTTAGAATTAGACATCAATTCTCGGCCAAGTACACTCCACAATCAAATGGCCTAGTTGAAAGAAAGAATAGAACTTTGATTGACATGGCAAGATCAATGTTGAGTGAGTACAATGTGAGTCATTCATTTTGGGCTGAAGCAATCAACATGGCTTGCTATTATAGCAACCGACTCTATTGTCACCCCATGATGGAGAAGACACCTTATGAGCTATTGAATGGAAGAAAGCCCAATATAGCATACTTTCGGGTTTTTGGTTGTAAATGCTACATATTGAAGAAAGACACTAGATTGAGCAAGTTTGAAAACAAATGTGATGAAGGTTTCTTGCTTGGTTACTCCACTACTAGCAAGTCATATAGAGTTTGGAATTTGGCTAGTGGTACTCTTGAGGAGGTTCATGATGTGGAATTTGATGAAACAAATGGTTCCCAAGAGGAAGATGAGAATCTAGATGATGTAAGAGACACTCAATTGGTCAATGCAATGAAGAACATGGACATTGGTGATATAAGGCCTAGAAAAGTGATTGATGTTGAAGATGACAAGAATCAAGTGCTCTTTAACTCAAATGTGCAAGCTAGTGGTTCTCATGATCAAGTTCAAGCAAGGACTAGTGACGACAAAGTGCAAGATCAACAAGTGGCTAGTTCATCATCTCAACCAAGTGATCAATCAAATGCAAACAATCAAGTGCAAGTGCTTCAACCAACTAATGTTGCAAGAGATCATCCATTGGACACTATCATTGGTGATATTTCAAGAGGCGTGCAAACTAGATCAAGATTGGCTTCATTTTGTGAGCATTTCTCATTTGTGTCATCCATTGAACCTAAAAAGATAGATGAAGCTTTGAAGGATATTGATTGGGTCAATGCTATGCATAAAGAGCTAAACAACATCACAAGAAACCAAGTATGAGAGTTAGTTGAGAGGCCTAAGGATCATAATGTGATTAGAACAAAGTGGATCTTTTGGAACAAGCAAGATCAATATGGGATAGTAATAAGGAACAAAGCAAGATTAGTAGCTCAAGGTTACACTCAAGTTGAAGGTCTTGACTTTGGAGAAACATATGCCCCGGTTGCAAGATTGGAAGCAATTAGGATCTTATTAGCCTATGCTTGTGCCCACAACATCAAGTTGTACCAAATGAATGTGAAGAGTGCATTTCTCAATGGGTACATCAATGAGCTTGTGTATGTTGAGCAACCTCCTAGTTTTGAAGATGAAAAGAAACCTAACCATGTTTACAAGTTGAGAAAGACTTTGTATGGATTGAAACAAGCATCTAGAGCATGGTATGAGAGATTGAGGGATTTCCTACTCTCAAAGGGATTCAAGATGGAAAAGGTTGACACCACTCTCTTCACCAAAAAGCTTGAAAATGACTTGTTTGTAATGCAAATCTATGTTGATGATATCATATTTGGGTCAATAAATTAAGATTTTTGTGAAGAGTTTGGCAAGATGATGGCAAGTGAATTTGAGATGTCCATGATTGGAGAGCTTAGTTACTTCCTTGGTCTTTAAATCAAGCAAATGAAGAATGGCACATTTATGAGTCAAGGCAAGTATATCAAGGACATGCTCAAGAAGTTTGGAATGGATGATGCTAAAGCTATTAGTACACCAATGGGGACAAGTGGAAGCTTGGATAGTGATGCTAGTGGCAACATGGTGGATCAAAAGATGTATCGGTCTACGATTGAAAGCCTACTCTATGTGACCGCATCAAGGCCGGATGTGATGTTTAGTGTATGTATGTGTGCTAGATTTTAAGCCTCACCAAGAGAAAGTCATTTAAAGGCAACAAAGAGAATATTGAGGTACTTGAAGCGTACATAAAATGTTGGATTGTGTTATCCCAAAGGAGCAAGATTTGAGTTAATTGGATATTCGGACTCCGATTATGCGGGATGCAAAGTTGAGAGAAAGGGCACATCGGGCACATGTCAACTATTGGAAAGATCACTTGTGTCTTGGTCATTAAAGAAGCAAAATAGTGTAGCACTTTCAACCGCCGAAGCGGAGTACATTTCGGCCGATAGTTGTTGTGCTCAATTACTTTGGATGAAGGCTACTTTGAGTGACTTTGGAATCAAATTCAAACAAGTACCATTTGTCGGTGTTTTGGAACCGGGGGTCCCTCAACCGACGAGTGAATTTGTGCTGCGTGCTCCTAATCTCGGATGGTGATGCAAAGAGACACAAGGTTTATACTGGTTCAGGCAGTCGACGCCCTACGTCCAGTCTAGGAGATCGATCTTATATTCCTTGCACCGGAGTGCTCGTAGTAGGGGGTTACAAGCTAGGTGAGAGAGGGAGCTAGCCCCAGGTCTCGGCGGGGGTGGTGTGGGCTGCTTGAGGCGTTGTTCTCAAGTAGCGTAGAAGTGTGTAGTTCTATTGGTGTGTTCCTCTTTCTGCTCGTTGCTCTCTCTCCTAGAAATGGCCCCGGTCCCTCCCTTTTATACTCTCAGGGAGAACCAGGAACGTACATATGTTGCTACGTAGCGTTCTATAAATGGGGATGGCATGTCCGAGCCCTGTAGCCGACCACTGTTGTGGTATGGTCGATGGAGTGGCCCCGTCCTTGTCGTGCAGAAGTGACGCGCCGGTCATACTTGATCTTGTGCGTCGTGGGGCTCCAGTACAGCTTGAGGTAGGACATGGCGGGCGACGTGCTGGTCATCGTGCGATGACGTCGTAGGGAGCTGAGGCTCTGCAGATGTCGAGGCCGAGCCATCGTGGGGGGCTCGACGGACATGGATCCTCAGGCTGCCGAGCCCCTGAAGCAAACTACCGAGGCTTTGGAGGGAATTATTGGTCCTGGGTACTGATTCCGAGGCCACAGTATCCCAGACATGGCTCCCCAGGAGTTGGCAGCACAGTGAGGCATGGGCATCAACCATGTGCATAGCGGTGGGCATAGTGGCGGGTAACCCCTGCCCAGTCCTGCCTCCTATCACGTCGGCCATTCCGCTGTACTGTGCCGAGCATGCGGCCGATGTCAGGGGCAGCAGTTGGCTGAGTTAATGCGACACGACGTTTTGTCAGAGGGACGGGTGAAGGAAGAGGCAGCGGAGTGCTGCCGAGCCCGCCTCGCGCGAGGCGGAGGGTCGGCGACCCGGCCGAGGCCTGCGACGAGAGGGGGTCGGCCGAGGCCTTCGGTGGGGGATCGCCCGAGGTCAGTGGTGAGGGGGCCTCGGGCGAGTCGGAGAATCGGCCGAGGCCAGCGGTTGTTAGCTGGTTTCGATCTTTACGAAGCCTAAGCAGTCGTTTTTTGGTTCTTGCTTAGGGTACCCCTTCTCACGGTATCCGACAGTAGCCCCCGAGCCTTGGGGGGAGTGGAGGCACTCCCCCTGAGGTTCTGACGAGAATCGGCTCTTGATAGTTCCTGTCGGGATGGTGTTTCGTACTCAAGGTTTCGGTGGGTGCGCGCGAGCGCACCCGCCGGGTGTAGCCCCCGAGGCCCTGGAGGAGTGATTTCACTTCTTCAGGGGCTTTTTTCTCTTTCGGGTGAGGGGTTTTCATTGTGTTTGCCGGGCCCGTGGGTGTGAGTTCGGATTGCAGGGCCTCGACGATGCTGCAGGAAGAACCCCTTAGCCTCCGCCTAGAGCGAGAGGGCCGTCAGGGGCTTCCCCGGCTTTTTGTACGACCCTCGCGCTTCCTTTTCGCTCAGAAGGAGGGGTGGAAGATGGGGCGCGAGCGGTGACATCTCCGGTGAGCTGTTATCGGGTAAGTCCGAGTGGAGGCCCGTACCCCGTTCGCTGGGGGTCGGCTAGCGGTCTGGAGACACGCTCCAAGAGTACCGGAGGGTTTCTCTAGTGGGTGCCGAGGCCGTTCGCTGGGCCTCGGTGGCTCGGTGCCTCCCTACGGTGGGATCCCATTCGGAGACCTCCCTGCCGGTCTCGGACACGACTCAGGGCGTCCCAAGCATTTCGCTTGCTTGGACCTCGGCCTCGTACAGGCTCGCCCGTAGTCGTCCCTGACTCTGTTGACCTGGGGCAGCTGTCGAAACCCCTGGGGGCCCAGCCTTCGAACCCCTAGATCATAACGGGCTTGGGTCGCCTGTCTTTATCTAGGGTGCAGGAAGAGCCCCCGAGCCTCCGCGCGGAGCGAGAGGGCGGTCAGGGGTCCTCCTGACTTTTTTGTCCATCCCCCGCACGTCCTTTTCGCTCGGACGGGGGGTTGTTTGCCGAGCCCACTCGTGTGCGAGCCTGAGCCGCTGGGTCTCGGCAAAGTTGCAGGGGGAGCCCCTGAGTCTCTCGCACGGAGCGAGAGAGCGGTCAGAGGTCCCCCTGGCTTTTGGTTCGCCCCTCGCGCGTGAGGGTCTGTTTGCCGAGCCCCCCTCGGGTGCGAGCCTAGGTCGCGGCGTCTCGGTGTCTTTGCAGAAGGAGCTCCCTAGCCTCGGCACGGAGCAAGAGGGCCGTCAGGAGTTCTTCTGACTTTTTGAACGACCCTCGCGCTTCCTTTTCGCTCAGAAGGAGGGTTTGTTTTGCTGAGCCCCCTCGTGTGCGAGCCTAAGTCACTAGGCCTTGGCAATGTTTTGTAGGAAGAGTCCCTTAGCCTCTGCACGGGGCAAGAGGGCCGTCAGGGGTTCTCCTGACTTTTTGTTCGACCCTCGCGCTTCCGTTTCGCTCGGAAGGAGGGGTGGAATGTGCCATGCTACCCTCGGTGGGCGCGAGCGATGGCATTTCCGGTGAGCTATTATCGGGTAAGTCCGAGTGGAGGCCCATACCCCGTTCGCTGGGGGTCGGCTAGCGGTCCGGAGACGCGCTCCAAGAGTACCGGAGGGTTTCTCTAGTGGGTGCTGAGGCCGTTCGCTGGGCCTCGGTGGCTCGGTGCCTCCCTACGGTGGGATCCCATTCGGAGACCTCCCTGCCGGTCTCGGACACGACACAGGGCGTCCCAAGCGTTTCGCTTGCTTGGGTCTCGGCCTCGTACAGGCTCGCCCGTAGTCGCCCCTGACTCTGTTGCCCTGGGGCGGCTGTCGAAACCCCTAAGGGCCCAGCCTTTGAACCCCTGGACCGTAGTGGGCTCGGTGCCCGGTTCCTTTGCCTGAAAGGAATCGGGTGGGGGTCATTTCTCTCCCTACGGCTAACAACGGCAGGCGCATCTTTTGAGGCGGCTTTTTCGGGGAGGCGAAACGGCGCCTGCTGCTGCTGCGGTTGGACGCGACGTGGCGTCAGCCGACGGGACGTAACTGCACGCGCGATTAATGAGGAGGGAGTGGGCGCGTGGGCGGTAAGACCGGATCTGGGTAACCAGCAGCGGATTTTTTTGGGGGAAACTTCCCCGATTTCGTCGCCCGGTGGTTTCGTCTCGTCCCTGCATAAATACGCAAAGAGCCTCGCCCTCCCCCTCCTTACCTTTTCCGCGTTCGCTTTCGCTGCCTCCGTGCCGTTGCTGAGAGCATAGAGCGGGGAGGAGAAGGGCGAGAGAGAGAGACTGAAAGAAAGAGAGAGAGAGATTACCGCCGTAGCAGCGTCCTCCACCGCGCAATGGCTGGTGGTCCCGTCATCCTCCCGGCGGATCCCTGGGAGCGGTCTGACATCACCGAGGAGAAGCTGTAGTCGCTCGTGGAGGCCGGTCTTCTTCGCCCGATCACCGACCCTGACAAGCCAGAGTGGATCGCTCCGGGGAATGAGTCGGAGCCGAGGCCGCATGATGGCTACGTGGTGAGCTTCGTCGTCTTCCACGAGCGAGGCCTCGGGTCGCCGGTGGATCAGTTCATGCGGGTGCTCCCGCACTACTATGGCGTGGAGCTTCACAACTTCAGCCCCAACTCCATCGCGCAGGCGGCCATCTTCGTCGCCGTCTGCGAGGGGTACTTGGGGATCGCTCCCCACTGGGAGCTGTGGCTCCACTTGTTCCGAGCGACGTTCACCACCAAGCCAGGGGGGAACGAAGGGGGCTCGGAAGGTGCTGAGGGCCGGCGGCTGCACTCTTCACGTGCGCCAAGACCGGCAGTCCCTCTACGTCCCGGCCCAGCTGTCATCGTCCAACCGTCGTTGGTATGACAGCTGGTTCTACCTCCGCAACGACGACGGAGGACTTCCCCCTTATACCGGGCGGGTTGTAGAGAGTCAGCCAGAGAAATGGGGATACGGCATCATCAAGGTCGATCAGCCTAGGCTGGAACCGCTCTTGAGGGCCTTGGGGAAGCTACGTGACCGCGGCCTTTCGGCGGCCGTGGTCGTGTCGGCTTTTCACCGCCGAAGGGTGTTGCCGCTGATGGCCCGGTGGCGGCGACTGTTCGAGATGACCCCGAGCGATCCGATCGCCGGTATCAAGATGTCCGCCTTCGCCCTTACCGACGACGAGACCCTGCGTCGGGTGAGAGAGGCGGTAGACGGGAAGCCAAAGATTGATGATTTGACGCCGTTCCCGATGCGCCCGTCGCGGGGGCACGTTTCACTGGTAAGTTGGATGTTGCCGAGGCTTTCGTGGCCTTCTTGTTTTTTGCCTTTTTGTCTGTTGTCTTACTTCGTCGTTCCCACAGGGGATAAGAGACGTGCGAGACTCCTCGCCGCCCGTTCCCGAGGACGCCCGGCGGCGAGCTGTGAACAGGGCACGCACCGAGGAGCAGAAAAAGAAGAAAGATACCAAGGAGGCGAAGCGCACGAAGTAGCTCCTCGCGCGTAAAAAGTTGGACGCCCGTCGCCGGCGTCAGAAGCTCGACGGTCTCCCGTTGGAGCCGTCTCCCTCATCGTCGGTGTCGGATTCTTCGGGCGACGGCGGTGGGCGTGAGGTGGGGACGGCCTGCCTGGAACACCTCCCCGACATTAGGGAGATGGTGCCCGAGGCGCCGGCAAGGAGCCTGACGCTCCTAGGAGGAGGAGGTGTCCCGGGGCCGGTGGCGGCCCGTCCCGGGGCCGAGGCCGAACCGCCCGAGGCGCGGGTGTTGGAGGAGCGTGCCGTCAGCCCGATGGGCTCGACGGTGGAGGTGGAGCGAGCGACGGTGGGGGTGACCCCATTGTCTCCGCAAAGGGTCGAGGAGGTGTCGGGGTCTGGCGGAGGCCAGCTGGCACCGATGGACACAGAGGCCGTGCTGCTGCCACCACCGCCACCGTTGCAGAGGAGGCTGGCGGTGCCGAAGCGGTTGCATCCCCGTTCACGGTAAGCGTATTTTCTGGTGGAGTCCGTAGTACTTCTTGTTTGCCCCTTGGTCGCATGCTGACCTTGGGAGTGTCTTTGCTTCCAGCCAAAAGCATCTGGTGGAAGATCCTGCCTTGGCGCCCCATAAGGCACTCAAGGTGAACGTTAACTCCTCCGCCCACCAGGCAGCGGAGGCGCAGGCTGGCGTGCAGCGTGGCGTGGCGTCGGGCAGGGCCGTTTCGGAGGAGGCGGCTGCCCAGGAAAAGGGGGCCGAGGCGGCCGCGGAGCGAGTGGAGGAGGAGGAGCCCACGCCCCGCGATGTCGTGGGTCTTGGGGTGAATGAGGCTGGGGCGTCCACCATTGCCAAGGCTATTGAGGGTGAGGTCGGAGCCCCCAAGACCTCCGAAGTCAGGGCGGTGGACGCCGGGGCCGCCGAGGTAGAGACGGCGGAGGCCAGAGCCCCCGGGTCCGTCGAGGCCGAGGCGATGGAGATGGAGACGGAGCAAGTTTTGGCGCCGCCCCTGGTTCAGACAATCTCGTCTGATGATTGCTCCCATGGGAAGGAGGCGGCGGACGTCGAGGCGGCCTAGTACCGCGGAGCATGCCAGTCCCAGATCGCGCCGAGGGGAGTTTCGGCCCTTGTCCGGCTACGGCCCGAGCCCCGTGGGTGGAACTTCCCGCGTGTTTTCTGGCGGAACCGGGCTGACCCTGAGGGGGAGCCCGTGTTCGCCCTTGAAGATATCACAGAGGGGGGGCGATGGGATACCCTCGAGCAGTACCGCCAACTGGCAGTGCAGTCGCTGCAGACAGCGATGACTATTATGGAAGGGGACTTGCCCGGTGTCACCTAGGTAAGTACTTTCCTCTCTCGCGCCGCGTTGTTTTCTCTCCGAGCCCCCTTGCAGTGTTTGACGTGCGTTTTTTGTTTTGCCTCTTTAGGAGCTCGAGACCCGATCCCTTGGGAAATCGGTGTTCCTACGAAGGGAGAGGGATATCTGGGACCAGCTCCGGCGGCAGAAGGGCCTGCTTGCCGATGCCCAGGGGCTTTTGTCGGCGCGGAGTGCGGAAGTGGAGGACCTCCGCCTTCGTTGTGCTGACATTTAGGCCGAGTTGGCCACGGCTAAGGAGCAGTCTGCCCCTCTGGTGGCGAAGATCAAGGAACTGGAGGAGGAGCGAGACTCCTTCAGGTCTCGGGCCCAAGAAGCGACGGCCTCTGCCAAGGCCATAGCCGGGCAGCTGGGTGCGGAGCAGAGCGAGCATCAGCTGACGAAAGTCGCCTTGGCAGAGGCTACCAAGGCGGCCGAGGCCTCTCGGGTCGAGGCCTTAGCCTGTAAGAGCAAGGCCGAGGGTAAGTTCCGCTGAACCGTGCTCCTTGTTCTTTTTGTTCTGGTTCGCGTTTGACTCCTGACCCCTCGTCGCTACGTAGATCTAGAGAAAGAGGCCTCCCTAGGCGGCTGAGGCCTCCGTCGCAGCGCAAGCGGCGCTGGATGTTGAGGTCCGGGAGCACGAGGCGCTGCGCAGCGCTGTCCGTACCGCCTGCGAGGCCCTGGACGTCGAGGGGGTCCAATCAGCCAGCTCCCTTGGGAGCCGCCTGATTGCGTTGAGCGGCCGCGTCCACGAGAGGCTCCGGGGGGCGTTGCACACGGGTGTCAAGCGCGCCCTGGCCGTCGTCTCCTCGCACTACGCCATCAACCTCGAGGCTGTCAGCGACGGCTACGTGTTGCCAGAAGATGACGAGGAGGCTGATGCAGAGGTCGTGAAGCTGTTGGAGGCGGCCGAGGCACCTGGCACAGCGCTGGCCGGTCTATTTGAAGAAGAGGTGGTCCCTCCCGCGCCGGCCGCCGATCCTTGAGCTTTGACCTAGGCCAAAAGGGGCCATGTAACCGGATTGAGTTAGTTGCCATACCAGTGACATTTTTGTGGCCGTCGAGGCCTTTAAAGTATTTGTGTATGTGCGTCTTTTAACCATTTTCTGTTCTACTTCTGAGCCTGTGCCCTCTGTCTCGATCTTGGGAACCCGCAAAGAAATTCCTCAGAACCTAAGCCAGTCCTTTGGCGAAGGGTGGTGAGGGAGCTGCCGTAGCCCAGAGGCGTAGACCGTTCTCACGACTCGACCGGCCCTTTGGCCTCGAGACAAGCTTTTGGTCTTTGGGTTTCTTGTGAAGGTCCCGTCGGAGCGCGAGAGAGTTTGGCGTAGAAATTTTTTGAAATTTTGAAAGACCAATAACAAACGGTGTTCGGGACTTAGGGGGTTCCCCCTTTTTAGCCCCCGAGGGAGGCTCGGCTTTGCAGAGGCAGAGCCGAGTCTCCCTTATAGCGCTATTGTGACGTCGAGCCCCTATTGATAGACAAGCTCTCTACACAGAACTTCCTTGGAGCCTACGCTATCCTTTGGGTGAAAAGGTGGTGAGGGAGCTACCGTAGCCCGGAGGCGTAGGCCGTTCTCACGGCTCGGCCAGCCTTTTCGCCTTTGAGACGATCATACGGTCCTTAGGCTCTATACAACCGACTTGTCTATAAGGGGGCTCCTCGAAAGACTATAACAACTAAGAACGCTTCTTTATTGTATTTCGAGAAACAATGTAAACAACGTTTGGAAATTTAAGGGTAGAAACGACGTAGCTGTTCTATGTTCCAAGCGTTGGTGAAGATTTCGCCCTTCTCGTTGGCTAACTTGTAGGTCCCGGGCTTCAGCACTTGAGCGACGATGTACGGCCCTTCCCAGGGTGGGGTCAGCTTGTGGCGGCCCTTGTTGCTCTGCCTCAGTCTCAGCACCAGGTCGCCCACCTTCAGGCCTCGGCTTTGGACGCGCCGGGCTTGGTAGCGTCGTAGGGCTTGCTGGTATCTGGCTGAGTGTAGCAGCGCGACGTCTCGGGCTTCCTCCAGTTGGTCGAGGGCGTCCTCGCGGGCAGTGCGGTTGCTTTGCTCGTTGTACGCCTGTAGCCTCGGGGAACCGTATTCTAAGTCAGTGGGGAGGATGGCCTCGGCTCCATAGACCAGGAAGAACGGTGTGAATCCCGTGGCTCGGCTCGGGGTGTTTCTTAGGCTCCAGATGACTGATGGGAGTTCGGCAAGCCATTTCTTGCCAAACTTCTTCAACCGGTTGAATATTCTTGGCTTAAGGCCTTGTAGGATCATGCCGTTGGCACGCTCTACTTGGCCATTCGTCCTTGGGTGTCCTACGGCCGACCAGGCCACCCGGATGTGGTGGTCGTCGCAGAACGTTAGGAACTTGCGACCGGTGAATTGTGTCCCATTGTCAGTGATGATGGTGTTAGGAACCCCGAACCTGTGGATGATATCCGTAAAGAACAGCACCGCTTGCTCAGATTTGATCTGAGTGATCGGACGAGCCTCGATCCATTTGGAGAATTTGTCGATGGCTACCAGCAGATGGGTATAGCCCCCGGGTGCCTTCTGCAGAGGCCCAACCATGTCCAGCCCCCACACAGCGAATGGCCATGTGATGGGGATGGTTTGGAGGGCCTGGGCCGGGAGGTGTGTCTGTCGAGCGTAGTACTGGCATCCCTCGTAGGAGCGTACTAGTTTCGTGGCGTTGGCCACCGCCGTTGGCCAATAGAAACCTTGGCGGAAGGCGTTACCCACGAGCGCCCGAGGCGCCGCGTGGTGCCCACAGACTCCCGCGTGCAAGTCCCAAAGTAGGGATTGGCTAGCCTCGGTGGTGATGCATCGTTGGAGAATACCCAATGGGCTATGCCTATACAACTCGCCGTTGCAGAGGACGTAAGTCTTGGCTCGTCGTGCAAGCCGTCGGGCCTCGGTTCTGTCCGCAGGAAGCCCCCCTCGAACGAGGCGATCAAGGAAAGGGACTCGCCAGTCCGTTCCTTGGTCGGCCTTGGGAGGCTCTGCGTCAATCGCCATGGCCTCGGGCTTGGCTGGCTGGGTCTCGGTGGCAGAGGGGGCCTCGGACCCTGCGGTGGGCTTGGCCGATGGGCCCTCTTCCGTCGCCGAGGCGTAGTCGACGGATGGCTTGTGGAGGTCTCTGGCGAAGACGGTCGGGGGGACCGGGGTCCGCGCCGACGCCATCTTTGCCAGTTCGTCTACGGCCTCGTTGAACTTTCGCGCAACGTGGTTGAGTTCGAGGCCGTCGAACTTGTTCTCTAGGCGACGTACTATCGTGCAGTACGCCTTCATTTTGGGGTCATGGCAGCTTGACTCTTTCATCACCTGATCGACGACGAGCTGCGAATCACCCCGTACGTCGAGACGTCGCACTCCAAGTTCGATGGCGATTTGCAGGCCGTTGACGAGGGCCTCGTATTCGGCCACATTGTTGGAGGCGGCGAAGTGAAGCCGGATCATGTAGCGCATGTGTACTCCGAGGGGCGAGACCAGGAGCAGGCCCGCGCCAGCCCCAGTCTTCATCAGAGACCCGTCGAAGTACATGGTCCAGCATTCTGATTGGATCTGAACGGGTGGCAGCTGTGTGTCGGTCCACTCGGCTACAAAGTCGGCCAGGACCTGTGATTTGATCGCTTTCCGAGGCGCGAAAGACAAGGTTTCCCCCATGAGTTCGACAGCCCACTTGGCTATTCTACCCGAGGCCTCCCGGTTTTGGATTATCTCTCCCAGAGGAAAAGACGACACCACAGTCACCGGGTGGGACTCGAAGTAGTGACGCAGCTTGCGTCGAGCCAAGACTACGGTGTACACCAGCTTCTGGATGTGGGGGTAACGCGTCTTAGTCTCGGAGAGCACTTCGCTGATGAAGTAGATAGGTCATTGGACGGGTAGAGCATGTCCCTTCTCCTGCCTCTCGACTACTACGGCCGCGCTGACCACTTGGGTCATCGCGGTGACGTAGAGTAAGAGGTGCTCGCCCTTGGTGGGCGGAACCAGGACGGGGGGGGGTTGGTGAGCAGTGCTTTGAGCCTGGCGAGGGCTTCCTTGGCCTCGGTGGTCCAAGAAAAGCGCTCAGACTTTCTCAAGAGGCGGTACAGGGGCAGGCCTTTTTCGCCGAGGCGCGAGATGAAGCGGCTTAGGGCCGCAAGGCATCCCATGACCCTCTGCACCCCTTTGAGGTCTCGGATTGGGCCCATGTTGGTCACGGCCGAGACCTTCTCCGGGTTGGCCTCGATTCCACGTTCCGAGACTATGAATCCCAAGAGCATGCCTCGGGGAACCCCGAAGACACACTTCTCGGGGTTGAGCTTGATGCCCTTCTCTCTGAGACATGTGAAGGCAACCTCCAAGTCGCCGACGAGATCACCGGCCTTCCTGGACTTGACTACGATGTCATCCACGTAGGCCTCGACGGTTCGCCCGATGTGTTCGCCAAAGACTTGGATCATGCACCGCTGGTAAGTAGCCCCTGCGTTTCTGAGGCCGAACGGCATGGTTACGTAGCAGTACATGCCGAATGGAGTGATGAAAGAAGTCGCGAGCTGGTCGGACTCTTTCATCTTGATTTGGTGGTAACCGGAATACGCATCAAGGAAGGAGAGGGTTTCGCATCCTGCAGTGGAGTCGACGATTTGGTCAATTCGTGGTAGTGGGAATGGGACCTTCGGGCACGCTTTATTTAGACCAGTGTAGTCCACGCACATCCTCCACTTGCCACTTTTCTTCCTGACTAATACAGGGTTAGCCAACCACTCTGGATGGAATACTTCCTTGATGAACCCGGCTGCCATGAGCTTCTGCACTTCTTCGCCGATGGCCCTACGCTTCTCCTCGTCGAACCAGCGTAGGCGCTGCTTTGCCGGCCTGGAGCCCACCCGGATATCTAAGGCATGCTCGGCGACCTCCCTTGGTATGCCCGGCATGTCCGAGGGACTCCACGTGAACATATCGACGTTCGCACAGAGAAAGTCGACGAGCACGGCCTCCTATTTGCTGTCGAGGGTGGCGCTGATCTTCAGTCCTCGGCCGTTGGGGACGGTGGGATCGACAGGGACGAGCCTGACGACCTCCGCGGGCTCGAAGGTCCCGACGCGCCGCTTGGCGTCGGGAACCTCGCTACCAAGCTGGTCGAGATTGGCGATGAGGGTCTCGGCCTCCACGATGGCCTCGGCGTACTCGATGCACTCGACGTCGCAGTCGTATGCATGTTCGTACGTGGACTTGACGGTGATGATGCCGTTGGGGCCTGGCATCTTGAGCTTGAGGTAGGTGTAGTTGGGGACCGCCATGAACTTGGCGTAGCACGGGCGCCCCAAGATGGCGTGGTAAGCCCCCTTGAATCCAACCACCTCGAAGGTGAGGACCTCCTTGCGGTAGTTGGAGGGAGTGCCAAAGCAGACGGGTAAGTCGATGCGCCCGAGGGGTCGTGTGCGCTTTCCTGGCACGACGCCGTGGAAGGGCGCGGAACCGCCTCGGAGCCGTGACTGGTCGAGCTCCAGGAGCTCCAGAGTGTTGACGTAGAGGATGTTGAGGCCGCTGCCTCCGTCCATGAGCACTTTGGTAAGCCGGGTGTTGCCGACGATCGGGTCGACGACAAGCGGGTACTGCCCGGGGTTTGGAACATAATCGGGGTGGTCATCCCGATCAAAGGTGATTGCCTCCCGAGACCAATCGAGGTACCGGGGGGTGGCCACCTTGACCGAGAAGACCTCCCGGCGTTCCCTCTTTCGCTGGCGCGCCGTGAGGCATGCCGAGGGTCCGCCAAAGATCATGAAGGCGTTGCGTACCTCGGGGAACCCATCATCTTTATCGCCGTCCCTCTCGCCGGCGCCCCTTTTCCTGGCCTCATCGTCGTCGGGGAGCCCAAGCCTGGCGTAGTAACGCCGGAGCATGGTGCACTCCTCGAGGGCATGCTTCACCGGACCTTGATGGTAAGGACAGGGCTTCTTAAGCATGTCGTCAAATAGCCCGGGGCCCCGGGGGCCTCGGGGATTCCTGCGATCTGCTGTGGCGACATGGCCGGCCTCGAGGACCTCCTGCTTCCCTGGGCGACCCTTCTTCTTTCTCTTGGGGACGCGGGTGGGCGAGGCCTCGGGGGCCTCGTCCTTCTGCTTCCCCTTGGCGTCGTTGTTGGGGAAGATGGCCCCAACCGCCTCTTCGCCCGAGGCGAAGTTGGTGGCGATGTCGAGGAGTGCGGCCGCTGTGGTTGGTACGTTCCGGCCCAATTCTCGGACCAGGTCTCGGCAGGAGGTGCCAGAGAGGAATGCTTGGACGATTTCCGAGTCACCGACGCGGGGCAACTCGGTGCATTTCTTGGAGAAGCGCCGGATGAAATCTCGAAGAGATTCGTCCGGCTTCTGGCGGCAACCTTTGAGGTCCCAGGAGTTCCCGGGGCGCACGTAGGTGCCCTGGAAATTCCCGACGAAGACCCTCACCAAGTCGCGCTAGTCGTGGATCTGTGCGGGGGGAAGGTGTTCGAGCTAGGCTCGCGCTGAGTCTGACAAGAACAAAGGGAGGTTGCGGATGATGAGCAGGTCGTCGTCCACACCACCTAGCTGACAAGCCAGGCGATAATCGGCTAGCCATAGCTCGGGGTTTGTCTCGCCGCTATACTTTGTGAGGTTGGCAGGTTGCCAGAACCGGGCTGGGAAGTGAGCGTTGCGGATGGCTCTACTAAAGACCCGAGGGCCAGGTGGCTCGGGAGAAGGACTGCGGTCCTCTTCACTGTCGTAGCGACCGCCTCGGTGTGGGTGGTAGCCCCGGGCGGCTCCGTCGTCGTGGCGCCGTCGCCTGCCAACTACTTCATGGTTGCCTTGTGCCTCGCGTTGGTCTCCAGGTCGATCGCGCACCGAGGGGGCCCTATTGGCTGTCGGCGTGCGAGCAGGCTCGGGACGGACCGAGGCATCCTAGCCCTGGCGAGGTTGCGCCGTGGGTTGCTCCGAAGTGCCTCCGCACCGGCGGGAGGCGGAACTTTCGGCCTGCTGGACCGCAGCGGTCTCGAGGAGGTCGCGGAGCTCTCCGCGGACCCGTCGCCCCTCGGTGGTGGAGGGCTCGGGCATTGCTTGGACCAGCATCGCAGCCGCCGCGACATTCTGGCTAGCGCGATTAAAGATCGGGGGTGGCTCACCCCCCTCGTTGTCGTTGATGCGGTGATGGACGTCGCGGGCCCTCCGTCGGGCTCCTCCGCCCTCGCCGCGCCCTTGCTGCTCCTGCTCGAGAGTGTCCCGAAGCTGTTGCATAAGGAGTCGGTCTCGTTCGACCTTGGCTTGAAGCTCGCGGAGCTGCTCCAGGTCTGGGCATCGATGCTCCCCGTTTATGGATTCTCGTTCCGTGTTGCCGGGGCCTCGAGACGCGGAGGTGTGGCATTGCCCGCCCTTGCCCGGGGCGGGGAATGATTGCCTGTCCCCTCGTCCTCTTCGCCCGCCCTTGGCATCCCGAGCCCGACGTGGAAGCACTCACGAGACGGATCGTAAGTCCCTTCGTCGTCGGAGTCGGAGTAGCCGAAGTAGTAGTTGCTTGCAGTCATGAAGCGGCGCATGGCTTCGGGGTCACAAAGACCCGAGAAGTCTGCTCCGGCCCACTCCTCGTCCTCTTCCGAGGACTCAGCGCGGGTGCAGGCCGAAGTTCCGGCGGAGAAGTCAAGGGTGAAACGTTGGTCTCCCGAGGGCTCCGCGTGAGTGGAGGCGTAGGCGAGAGCGTAGGTGGCGGCGGTATTTCTCAACCCGAAGGGGTACAGAGATGGGGCCACCGCCAGGTTCAGCTCCGCCGGAGTCGGTTCCTCGGGAGGCGGCGGGGCAGAGCTTGCTGACGGGGCGTTGCTGCGTGTTGCCGGCGTCTCCCTTTCACCCAGACTTAAGCTGGGCAGGTCCCCAGCCAGGGACTCTGTACCGACAGCCGGGTGGGGGGGGCCAGCGGTGCGTGGAGTGTCGCCCTGGTCCTGCGTGATGTTGAGGCGGTCCCGCGCGCGCCGTGCTTGTCGGTTGCGGCGGGAGCGTTGGCCCGAGCGCCGCCTGCGCGCGGGCTGCTGGTGCGTGGCGTCGTCGTCGGTCGATGAGGCTCTGGGTGGGAGGAGTACCATATCGTACTCATGTCCTAGAGAAATGAACTCTAGGCTCCCGAACCAGACTATCGTGCCGAGACGTAGTGGTTGAACGGGGTCTGCCATCCGGAACTTGCTAGGATGACGAAGCTGACACGCAGAGGCCCCTACCTGGCGCGCCAACTGTCGGTGTTTTGGAACCGGGGGTCCCTCAACCGACGAGTGAATTTGTGCTGCGTGCCCCTAGTCCCGGATGGTGATGCAAAGAGACACAAGGTTTATACTGGTTCAGGCAATCGAGGCCCTACGTCCAGTCTGGGAGATCGATCTTGTATTCCTTGCACCGGAGTGCTCGTAGTAGGGGGTTACAAGCTAGGTGAGAGAGGGAGCTAGCCCCAGGTCTCGGCGGGGGTGGTGTGGGCTGCTTGAGGCGTTGTTCTTAAGCAGCGTGGAAGTGTGTAGTTCTATTGGTGAGTTCCTCCTTCTGCCCCTCGTTCTCCCCCCCTAGAAATGGCCCCGGTCCCTCCCTTTTATACTCTAAGGGAGAACCAGGAACCTACATATGTTGCTACATAGCGTTCTATAAATGGGGATGGCGTGTCCGAGCCCTGTAGCCGGCCACTGTTGTGGTATGGTCGATGGAGTGGCCCCGTCCTTGTCGTGCAGAAGTGACGCGCCGGTCATACTTGATCTTGTGCGTCGTGGGGCTCCAGTACAGCTTGAGGCAGGACATGGCGGGCGACGTGCTGGTCATCGTGCGATGACGTCGTAGGGAGCCGATGGCTCTGCAGATGCCGAGGCCGAGCCATCGTGGGGGGCTCGGCGGACATGGATCCTCAGGCTGCCGAGCCCCTGAAGCAAACTGCCGAGGCTTTGGAGGGAATTATTGGTCCTGGGTACTGATTCCGAGGCCACAGTATCCCAGACGTGGCTCCCCACGCCGCGTTGTTCTCGGAGCAGGAGTTGGCAGCATAGTGAGGCATGGGCGTCAACCATGTGCATAGCGGTGGGCACAGTGGCGGGTAACCCCTGCCCAGTCCTGCCTCCTGTCCCGTCGGCCATTCCGCTGTACTGTGCCGAGCATGCGGCCGATGTCAGGGGCAGCAGTTGGCTGAGTTAATGCGACACGACGTTTTGTCAGAGGGACGGGTGAAGGAAGAGGCAGCGGAGTGCTGCCGAGCCCGCCTCGCACGAGGCGGAGGGTCGGCGACCCGGCCGAGGCCTGCGACGAGAGGGGGTCGGCCGAGGCCTTCGGTGGGGGATCGCCCGAGGTCAGCGGTGAGGGGGCCTCGGGCGAGTCGGAGAATCGGCCGAGGCCAGTGGTTGTTAGCTGGTTTCGATCTTTACGAAGCCTAAGCAGTCGTTTTTTGGTTCTTGCTTAGGGTACCCCTTCTCACGGTATCCGACACCATTGCTATGTGACAATGAGAGTGCAATCAAGTTAACCAACAATCCGGTTCAACATGCAAGAACAAAGCACATAGATGTTCGCCATCATTTCATAAGAGATCACCAACAAAAAGGGGACATTTGCATTGAGAGTGTGGGCACCGAAGATCAACTTGCTGATATCTTCACCAAGCCACTTGATGAGAAGAGGTTTTACAAACTAAGGAATGAATTGAACATACTTGACTTCTCAAATATGTGTTGATGCACCCCCACTTATATGACATGTCTCTCCTTCGAGCAATTCAAGGTAAAAATTGATTGGCATGGCATACATCCTTGCTAAGGACATGTTTAGTGCATCTAGACATATTTCGTATTTGAATAGGCTCATTCATGAAAAACAAATGAATTTGATGCTTGTATGGTACCACTATTGCTTCTATGCTTAATTTGGTCTAGTGGTAGCATATGACATGTTTGTGGGCTTGTAAACCTAGTGTTTGATCTAGAAAATGAGCTCTAAGTATTTAACTCAACATGGTATAAGATAACCCTTATTTGGAGGTGTGAAAAAGCTTGTCCTTGGATCAAACCGAGTTAAATATCTTTTGCAAGTGATCTAGATTGAACCAAATTGGGAAAATGATCCTCTTTTCACATGGTTTAAGCCTAACCTATCTATAATTTGAGCTCGCCTTTTTGTGATAATTGTTGACAAAGGGGAGAGAAATTCAAAAAGACAGTAAGAGCAAACAAATGAAAATAAATGAAATAACATTATAAGGGGATCAATCAAAAATGCACACAAGTAGGGGGAGCAAGCTCATAAACTTGTATGTTGCATTTGAATGTGCATTTCATATATTTACTTGCATGGCACAAGTTTTAAATTTCAATATCCATGCTTGTGTGATGTATGCTAGTTGTAGGTTTGAATGATGAAATGAAAAACTAGCATGCATAGGCTAAACTAACTAGACTTATGTTCATTTTATGAAAACTAGACCCTTGCTAGTAATGTTGATCTCATGGGGTATTCTAGTCTTTGTGTATGTCTAGTTACTAATGGTGCTAAGGATGGTATATTGGTGCACTCCGATTGGTATCACGCTTCAAAGGCCTATCTCTTATACCTTAGCATCATTTGGTAGAAATTGTCTCCTATATTTCCTATCTAAGCATATGTACAAGCTACAATCCAAACTCTTAGCACATATATAGGGGGAGCAATTGCTACCATATGTGATTCATGAAACTTGTCCATATCCTTTTACACATGATAAATATGCTTGGGCAAGCAACATGGATTCATTTAAAATTCAATTCATATCTTTGTGAAAAAGGTTGTCATCAATTACCAAAAAGAGGGAGATTGAAAGCTCTAGTTTGGTTTTGGTGAATTGATGAAACCCTTAGTGCTAACCTAGTTTATCAAAGTGATTATGAGATAGGTAGCACTATTCCAAGTGGTGAAGCAAATGACGATCATGACATAATGATGATGGTGATGGCATGATGATGATCAAGTGCTTGGACTTGAAAAGAAAAAAGAGAAAAACAAAAGGCTCAAGGCAAAGGTATAAGTGGTAGGAGCCATTTTGTTTTGGTGATCAAGACACTTAGCGAGTGTGATCACATTTAGGTTTGATAGTCGTACTATTAAGAGGAGTGAAACTCATAGTGAAATGCGGTTATCAAAGTGCCACTAGATGCTCTAACTCATTGCATATGCATTTAATATCTAGTGGAGTGCTAACACCCTTAAAAATATTTATGAAAATATGCTAACACATGTGCACAAGGTGGTACACTTGGTGGTTGGCACATTTGAGCAAGGGTGAAGAAGGTAGAGTTGAAAAGGAGTTAGTCACACTGGTCACAGAATGATTGGACGCGTCCGGTATGGCGACCGGACACGTCCGGTATTAACGACGAACTCAGTGACCGGATGCGTCCGGTGTGAATCAGCTAAGTCGTTGTTTGGTGAAACAGTTGATCGGACGCTGGCAGCGTCCGATCCAGAGTGACCGGACGCGTTCGGTCGACCGTGGGTGCTTATTGGACTCGATCGGACGCTGAGGCTCAGCGTCCGGTCAGTTTCTAACAGACGCGTCCAATCGGCCTCGAGTACTCTCTGGACTCGGCCGGACACTGCGGCTCAGCGTCCGGTCATTTCTATTTTAGCGTCCGATCTGAGCGTCCGGTCGCATATAAGTGTGGGCAGCAATGGCTACTTTGGTTTAAACTGGACACGTGGCGGTCTAGGGGCGACCGGACGCGTTCGGTCGACCTACCGGACGCGTCCGGTATTCACGAACGGTGCGTTCAGTGCAGCGTCTGGTGCACTCGAGCAGCGCGTCTGGTCGATGCGCAGTCTGCCCAATAATTGAGCCAACGGCTCTATTTCATGGGGGCTTCTATTTAAGCCCTATGGCCGGCTCAAGCTCTCTCTCTTGGCCATTTGCATTGACATAACAACCTTGTGAGCTTAGCCAAATCTCTCCCACTCATCTCCATCATTGATCCATCATCATTGTGAGATTGGGAGATAATCCAAGTGCATTGCTTGAGTGATTGCATCTAGAGGCACTTGGTATTCGTGTTTCGCTGCGGGATTCACTTGTTTCTCTTGGTGGTTGCCGCCACCTAGACGGCTTGGAGCAGCGAGGATCGTCGAGCGGAGGTTGATGATTGTCTCTGGCTCCGATCGTGGTGATTGTGAGGGGTCTTGTGCCTTCCCCAATAGAGCACCGAAAGGTAACTCTAGTGGATTGCTCATGTCATTGAGTTACCTCACTTGTGGGTAGGTTCTTGTGGTGTCCAATTGTGTGGACGAGGTTCATGCAACACCTCTTAGCCGCCGAACCACCAAGTGTTGGTCGACACAACGGGGACTAGCACGCTAACAAGCACGTGAACCTCGGAAGAAAAATTGGTTGTCTCTTACCCTTTGGTATTCTCCCAGTGATTGATTTAGTATTCATCTTGTGATTGGTTCACTCCTCTACACGGCGGTATAATCACTCTACTCACTCATTTATATTCTTACAAACTAGTTATAGCAAGCTCTTTAGTGTAATTAGAATTGAGAGCTTGTTTTGTTGTTTTAAGGTCATCTAGTGGAGCTCTTTAGTGTAGCAAGTGTGAGAGCTCTTAGTGAGTAGTAACATAGCAAATTGTGTGTATAGTGATCATAGCAACTAGAATTATTGGATAGGTGGCTTGCAACCTTTGTAGAGCTAGAGCAAGTTTGCATTTGGCTATTTGTCATACTAATCAAATTGCTCTAGTTGGTTTGTAGATTTTTAAATAGGCTATTCACCCCTCTCTAGCCATATTAGAACCTTTCAAACACCTCAACCTTTCTCGTTCGATTCTAACCTCGAGCCAAGCCCACAAAATCTCCATCGAGGAGAGGCCAACGGGCCACCCGAGCCTATCGAACGGCTTGGGCATCTGCCGGGAGATGGGTTAACAAGTAGTGGAATGCCACATGAGGGCTCTGCTGACCCCGTCAGCGGATGATAGACCTAGATTCCACTTGAACATGCCCGTTAGTGAGCTCACCGAGCGTGACACTCGAGCCATTGAGGCAAGTGTCGTTAGCTCAGCCCCTTCGGTTGTAGAAACCGAGGACAGGGTGACGCATGAAACACGGTCAACCCTAAATCGGTGCTCGAGCCACTAGGCTCGGGGGCTCGAGCCACCCGACCCTAAATCGGGAGATCGAGGTTCGAAGGCCAGCCCACGGAGATGAGCCCCTACGGCCTCATCTCGACCTTCTCATTCGATCCTACCCTCTAGCCGAGCCCATAGAATCCCCATTGAGGGGGCATCTGTTGGAAGGTGGGTTAAGGAGCAGCGGAATGCCACACGAGGGCTTTACTGATCCCGTCACGAACGATGGAACCGGATTCCACTTGAACATGTCCGTTAGCGAGCTCACCGAGCGCGTCACTTGAGCTATCGAGGCGAGTGACGATTAACTCAACCCCTCCAGTTGCAAAAACCACGGATGAGGCGATAATGACAAAGACAAGCCGACCCTCGACCAAACCCTTGCTATGCGCAGGGGCTCAAGGAAAGTTGAACTCACAAGGAGACCGAACGCGCGGTCGTAGAATAATAGCTCAGATCCTAGGGAGGGGGTATGCGTGAATACAAGAGATGCTTTCTCCTACTAGTGTCGCTATCCTCTCCTCAATCTTCAGTGACATCCAACCCCAACAACGGCAAGGGGTCAGATCTCACTCGAGGGCTGATAAGGATATAAATACACCCTTTTTTGAAACAGTCGCCATGCCCGGCCTCTTCCTCACGTTAAACCTAGTGGCAAGGATTGCGGAAATGAACAGCTGAACAGGCCTGGTCGGACTGCAAGAAACCTACGCCTCGGCGGCTACGGTATCTTTACTCACCAGCGTAAACAGAGTTTCCCTACTACACCACGGGCCCTACAGTCTTAACGAACAGAAGGGTCGGAATACGTGAGCCCCCTTTTCGCATACAAAAAGGGAGGAAAACAAGTTCAATCAAATGAAACAAAATGACGAGTTTGTTTTTTGTGATACATAAGGGTCGGCACTTGTCCACTGATTACAATAATAATCATCCGACCTATTTGACTAACTAGCCCTCCGGGGGAGAACTATGTCTTTGATTTTGTCCGCCAGGTCCCGCGTAAGAGGAGCCACCGCCGTCTCTATCTCATCCAGCTCATGGGCTTCATAGCCAGGAGGGAAGCCGAGGCTCATTGTCTCCAAGTCGATGCTGTCCGCATAATGAGAATGAGCAATTGCAAAGGCCTGGTTGACCCTGGCCCGAAGGGTGTTCCTTTCAAGCTAGCGCACCCGCGTCGTGATCTCGACGGCACGGGCTGCGAGCGAACTGGTCCCCTCTGACCACACCACCTCTAGGTCGCCACAAACCACTCCGAGCGTGGCACTCAGGATACCGAGCTCAACGCTCTCCGCTTGAAGGTTCCTCCTCGCCTCGGTGAGCTCCGCGGCCAGCCTGGTAGAGACGCCCTCGGCCTCCAGCCTCTGGGTTGTCGCAGTTCCAAGCTCGGCCTGGAGGGAGCCGATCTTCTGCTATGCGTCATCGCGCTCTCAGACGGCCTAGTCGCGCTCCTCACGGGCCGCGCCATGGTCCGAGCGAAGCCTCTTCGTAGTTTGGAGCAGTTCGTCTCGCTCCTTGCGTAGCCGGGCAACCGCCTCGGCATCCTGACTCGCCCTCCGCTCCAGGGCCATGAGCTTCTCCTTGGCTCCCAGCCTTAGCTCCCGCTCCCTCTCAACCTTGGCCACAAGGTCAAGGATCCACCGACGGGTCTCGGCGTCCTTCTGGAGCAGCTTGTCCTGCTCCCTCTTGACTTTGGCGGCCTCCTCGTCATCCTACTATGACCTCACCGACAGGGCCTCTTACGCCCTCTCGGTCTCGTCCATAAGCCGACGGGCCTCGGCCTCTCGCAGTCAGAGATTGTCTGCCTCCTCGGCAAGGGGAGTCAGCTCGGCCACCCTCTGCTGGGCAGCAACGAGCAGGGTGGTCACATCCCCGCGCAGCCGTGCCTCTTTGACGAGGCGGTCCTAGTTCTCCTTCTGTTCACGAAGGAACCAGGATTTCTCCCGGCTGTGAGCGATAAGGGACTGAAAAAAGATGATGGTCAGAACACAAAAATACAAGAAGAAAGAAGAGGGCGAGAGGCAAGATCTAGTGAATACCCGGCCAATGGGAACGACGACTTTGTGCAGGGCGCCCCTAGCATGGTTCAAGCTTCTAGCACGGCCGCAATCCCCTCGTCGAGACTCTCCTGCTCCACGCTCGCGGCGGCATCATTGAGGGTGAAGAGTGTCGACATCGGATCCTACGAATTCGTCCACCGGAGTAGGGGCTCGTCCTGCACGGGCGAGTGGTTGCCCCCCGACGTTAGGGCCAGGGACGATTCCCCGCCGGTCCTCTCTACCACCGCCACGATATCCGGGGACCCCCCGGCCGCGTCCCCCTCTGTCCGGGTCACGTTGGGCGCCATCACTTGGGCCGCCGGTGGTGCGGGTCGTGCCACTGCCTCAGTCACCACCACGACTACATCCGGCTCTGTCCCACCCATCACAGCCACTGCCACCTCCGCCTACGTCGACGGGCCTCGACCGGCGGCGTCGCGCCCGCCGCGATCGGCGTCATAAGGGTGACCGGCAGCTCCGTCTGCCCCATCGTCGACAACGGTATCACCTCCATCGCCAGCTGCTCAGCGACCTCTGAGGGCGTCCCTCGAGCCCCAGCACCCGCTTGTCCCACCGAGGGCACGGGCACCACTGTGGGCGGCGCATGACCGGCCGGTGAGGCAGTCGCACCGGCGTCGCTCCAACCGAAACGGGCGCAACACCAACCGACGGTTGCCGCCCCGATCGGAGGGCGACGCTCTTCTTTGGCGCCAGCGCCAAAAGATTATGCCACCTTAAGACGCTGAGGAGAAAGAAAAGCATGAGTCACGATGAAAACAAAGAAAAAAGAGCAATTGGTGACTTACATTGGCGCTGTTGGGCGGCGTATACGTTTGGGGGGCGAACCCCCAGATCCCTGCTCCACCTCGTCGGGGTGGGGCCATTTCGAGCCCGCCCCTGCTCCAGGGAAGAGGGGCTCGCCCCCTTTGTATCTTGGGGCGCGACGGCGGAGCCACCCTCCGTTGGCACCTCGGGCGTGGTGGTAGGCCCGCTCGCCCCTATTGGCTCCTGGGGTAGGCCGATGGTCCGGCCCATCTCTGCTGGCCGCTTGGACGAGCCCTCCCCTCCATGGAACAGGAAGGGCCCCGACCCCTGCAAGGATGAGCGGATAACTATCAGCACATCCTCGCTCTCCAGGTCATCACGCTCGGTGTCGTCGACTACCGCATCGTCGTCGTCATCGCTGTCAGTGTCCTCCCCTCGCTCCTGCGCCCATAATTTCTGCTGCCTCTTCTTCCTCTCGTCCTCCTTCTCCTTCCTCTGCCGCTCGGCCTCGGCGTGATTCGCCGCCCTCACAGACGGATCCCTCGATAGCGGAGCCGGGTGATCCGTAAGGACGAGGTCCCTCGGCTGGTCCCCCAATCTCAATGTTAGTGTCAAGGGGTCGTGAGATCAATTGAAGAGGAGGCATGAGGAAAGGAAACTTACGAAGACAATGTAGCCCGGTTCCGGCCGCATCGGAGGGTCCCCTGGCACCGGGTACATGAAATCAAGGGGAGCGCCCGCGTCGTCCCACGAAGGCTCCATCGCCTCCTTGATGCGCTGCGTGACTTCAGAGGGGGAAAACGCTCCCTCGGCAAGCGCCGTCCCATCGAATGTTGCCTCGGGCGCCATCGCGTACAGCAGGAGCGCGCGCCTCATCAGTGGTGCCACCCTCCTCGTGTGGTGGGCCCCGATGATGCCCGACCCCTTCAGGCCTCTCTCCTTTAGGATGCGGAGGGCGGCGAGGTGGTCCTAGAACCCTAGTTAATAGGACCGGATCGGACCAGCGGTTCGACCGCTAAAAGACCGAACCAGAGCCTAGACCGGTCCGGTTCACTTAAAAGACCGTCTGTGCAATCGAACCGCTAAAAACTGGTTGAACCGGCCGGTTTTTTATGGAACCGGTGAACCGGCCGGTTCCTTACGAACCGGTGAGTTTTTGAGTTTTTCCAAAATTACCCCTCTGTGCACTCAGGACGACTTTATCTAGTTAGGGGTATTATTGGAAATTGGTTCCAAATGCCTCTTTAGGGTTGTTATTAGGCATCTATGATCTATCAATGTGAAGATTCATAAATATATGAAGCTCACGTTCGTGTTAGAGTATATTAGTTATTAGGCATCTCTTTTCTCCAGATTTGATTAATTTAGGATTGATTTCTAGGTTTTCCATGACATGGCTAAAGTAGTAACAGATGAGCTATATTTCTTATCAGTTATCATGCACTTTTGTTTTGAATCTAAAAACTTATGCAATTAAATTTGTGTTGTTTATTTATCATCTGTCAATTATTAATTATAGCAAATATATATATATATATGTATATATATACCGGTTCAAAGTAACTGTGGCCGGTTCAATTTGTCCGGTCCAAAACAATTGAACCGGCGATTCAACCGGTTCTAAACGGTTGGACCAGTGAACTAGTGAACCGATGGCCTCGCCGGTTCAATCTCCGGTCCGGTCCTAATAACTTTGCCTGGAACTTCTTCTTGTCCTTCTCTGGGACACCCCACTTCCTCCACGAATCCAGGGCCTTATCGATTAGGCGCCCGGTGAACTCCGGCAGGGGGGCGGTTGCGTCGTTCTTGAGATAAAACCAATGCGAATGCCACCCCTTGTTGGAGGTCGACAGATGCATCGACGGGTACTCGCTGACCCGGTTGTTTCGGAGGTGGATGCGGGCACATCCCATCGGCGTGTTCAGCTCCTGCTTCTTCTCCCTCTTCTTCTGGAGGGTGACGACGAAGAAGTACCGCCATAGATCAAAGTGGGGACTGATCCCTAGGAATCCCTCACACAGGACGACGAACGCCGCCATGTGCTGGATTCCGTTGGGATTGAGGTGCTGCAACTCGATTTGATAGTAGTGCAGCAGCCCCCCCCAAGAAATCTGTGAGCAGGGGTAGCAAACCCCCGCTCATGGAAGTGCGCGAATGAGACGGCATAGCCGTCGGGCGGTGACGGCATGTCCTCCTCGCCGGGCAGCAGCCACTCCTCGGTCGCGGTCTGCGCACAAAGAAGACCGCGGCGGACGAGGCCCTCCAAGCGCTGGAAGGTAATGTTAGTGCGGCACCACGGATCCATTGGAAGATGGGGGGTGGGAGTATGCGAGCTCGACGGCGGCTAAGACGCGGATGCGGGAAGCCTAGGCGATTGGAGGCGGATGTTGCAGATGCGAAGGCGAGGACGCAAAGTATGAAACCCTGGGGGTGAACCCTTTGGTTTTATAGGGGCGACAGATGCGAGGAAACCAACCGTCCGCCTAGATCTTCGCGTCTGCCACGATCTGCCACAATGTCACGCCACGGGATATGCGCACGCAATCCCTATCCTTTCCTTCGGAAGACTCGCCGGACGTTTTGCCTCTCCGGGCGGACCTGGACTCGTTACAAGTAAGAGGAATACGGATCAAAAAATGCCTCTACAGCCCGTCTGGGCCTAGGAGTTCGACGGTTGGCCCATCAACGAATCCGACAGCCGCTCCAAGACCCCTACAATAAGGGATGGAAAGGGATGGGCCCCGCAAGCGGCCAGTACATAGGCGCACGAGCGCCACGGGCATCTCGGCCCACGATCGAGTCTCAGTCAGGCTGACCCTAGCCGGATCCCCGAGAATGGGATGTCGGGACCCCAATCAAACTATCCGGCTAACGAACCACCAAATCCAACGACCACACCCGCGAAGGGTACGACCTTGGCAAGAAGGAATCACCGTCTTCAGGACACGCCGTGGGCAACAATAGAAGGCCAGGGCCTTTAGAGTCCTCTCTTTAGGAAAAACCTTCGAAGGAGTATTCTACTCCTCCGCAGGCTCGGGGGCTACACCCACCGGGTGCGCTCACGCGCACCTGCTGGCAAGTCGAAAAATCCCCCATGTGATTCTACTCGAATCGCTAGGGGGCTCGGGGGTACTGTCGGGGACCAATACTAGGATACCCGAAGAGGAGGAGCTAATGACCATCAACATTGATTCGTCCGCGCGATCAAGAGCGCAACTACGCCTCTTGCCGGGCTCCGCCTCATCCGGCCACCGAGGCCATGGGCCCTGCCTCGTCTGACCCCCGAGGGTTGGCTCCGCCTCGGTGGGCGCTGGGCCGCGGGCTCCGCCTCGCCCGACCCCCGAGGGTTGGCTCTGCCTCGCCCGACGTCTACGGGCTGGCTCCGTCTCGCCCGACGTCCTCGAGCACGGATCCTTACGGAAGCTCACGACACCACTACGGTCCAGAAGGTGTGACCCAAGGTCAAACTTCTGCAATCGTAAAGGGAACGGTCACATCTTAGCACGACCCGTTCCCGTGACATGTCATTCCAGGGAACTCAAATCGCCCACAGTGACGGACGCGTGGTCACTGTGCTGCCTACTCTCTGTATGGCCGCTGATCAGCACGCTGGTTCGCCGCGTCGCCCGCCGGGGCGGAATGGGAAGTGACAGCCCGCTGACGATGCCAGCGGATAGGCGCCCGGCGTGGCCCTGTCATGGTCAGCGGACGTGCGCCCGGCGTGGAGCTGTCCCTGTTACCGCCTGCCATATCAGCGGGGCCCGTACGGAGGAAAAGGAAGGCCTGACGACCCTGAAGGATTTTCTTTGCCTCTCGTTTTTTCTTTTTCTCTCATCTGTAACCGATGCTCTCACTTAACCTATAAAAGAGAAAGCAGGGCACCCCACTAAAAGATATCGCATATCACACCGCATCACAGCAGATCCACTAGCATCGAACCTCGAACACGTAGCTGAGCAGCGACCAAGCTCTCGGCACCCATTCAATCTTTCCATTAGAGACTTGGGACATGTCCATCTCTCGTCCGTTTGTAACCCCTACTACGAACTAAATCAGTGCTAATAGCACGAGCAGCAGCCACGAACTGAACGTAGGGACATTCTACCCGAGGTCTTTTTAACACATCATCCGAACCAGCCACGCACCGACGGATGTATTTCTGACCTGCAAGACGCGGACGGACAAGGCGGGCCGGCGTTCCGGATCGCGCGCCTCCTCGAGCAGCCGCTGGTGGGTGACCACGTCGTCCGCCCTCTCCGCGTTCACATCCAGCGCGTACCTGCGCAAGCGATCGAACGCATGCGTGTCAGGCCCTCAGCCGATCGGAACAACGCAACGCAGCGGGCCTTCCAGATCACGGGAAATCTCGATCGATCCCCAAAGCGATGCGAAGCGAGCGGCTCACCGGGCGGGGAGGCGGTGGAAGTGGGCCCAAAGCGCATCCTCGAAGGCCGGGGAGACCGCGGCGGCGGAGGAGGAGCGCAGGCGGGCGAGCACCTCGTTGTACACCTCGAGGCAGCGGCCGTGCTTGTCCGTCCGGCGCCCGCCCGCGCCGGCCTCGGACTGCCGCCGCTGCGGCGCCGGCCGCGGGGGTCTATCCACGGCCACGGATCTACCGAAGAACGACTAGCTGCGGTCGCGCGGCGTGCACGGAGGAGGACACGAGACGGCCGTGCTGCGCCTACTGCTCTTGCATGGGAGGTGGTGGCGTGCACGTGAAGAGGCGGCGACAAAGGCTAGAGCTTTATAGCGACGGGACGGAGAGGAGAGGCAGCGAGTAGTGAGTCGGAGACGGTCGCCTTGGCTAATTCGGAGAAGAACACTACTTGTGTAATAGTAAACCTTAACCTTTGGATCATCAGTAAATAAAGGAAAAAATAATTAGTGAGATCCAATCCAAGGTTGGGGATGAATGAAGGAAATCAGAGTAGATTTCAGAAAGAAGGAAATCAGAGTAGATTTTCGGAAAGAAATTACTGACTGTTAATTTGTATTCGTTCTACGCTTCATCACTATATATATTATTTAAATTTGCAGTGGTTTGTGTTTCCAAGAGGGCATATATTTTATAGAAATCTAGAAATCAATGAAATAAATTTTGGAGATAAGGCCGAATGAGGTGGCTATCTCACCTTGCTTTGGTAGGATTTTGATTTGGGCCCAGTTTAGATGTAATTTTTTTTGCAAAATACAACTGTAGCGCTTTTTGTTGTTATTTGGTAATTAGTGTCCAATCATAGTCTAATTAGGCTTAAAAGATTCGTCTCGTGGATTTCGTCTAAACTGTGTAATTAGTTTTATTTTTTATTTATATTTAATGCTTCATGTATGTGTCCAAAGATTCGATGTGACGGAGAATCTTGAAAAATTTGGCAAAATGAGGTGGAACTAAACAGGGCCTTTTGCCCAGGACGATATATTAAGAAAGTAAAATAATCCGGGCCGGAAACCAAGTCAAATGTGATGTGGAGAGCTGAAGAAGTTGCTCTGCATGGATGTACGACAAGCCATTCTTTGTTTGCAAACTGCAAGGAACAACAGGTCAACACTCCATGGCACATGTATATTTGCTAGTACCGTGTTCGCTGAGCAAACCAGCAGGTACGCATGCATGCAAAAGGAAAGTTCAAGAGCTGGTGGATGGTGGTTCATCCCTCCTGGATGAGGGAGCAGTGGAGGTTCATCCCTCCTGGACACCCAGCGAGCTGACTAGGTAGGCACCCAACTTGGGGTGGTAGTAGTAGGATTATGTTTTAAAATTAGGCCGTTCGCTTATCTTATAATATGTATTCTTTAGTGTGTCTTTTTAGTTAAAATAGTGTTTTTTTCACAATAAATCAGTCAGTTTTCAGCGAAGCGAACGGGGTCTTAGTATCAAACACAACGTGATAGCACAGATAAATCCTAAGTTGGGCAATAATGGTTTATTAACTCCACAGATGTTTTTGGATCTTGAGCTAGCTACCTAGCATCTGTATATGAGTCAATGCCAGACCAATTTAATTAATTTGACAAACTGACAAGCTAAACACCTATAAGTCACTGAGCCAGTTTCAGTGGAGTTTTGTGTCTTGGTTTTCAAAACTTTCACGTGTTGAAAATAGTGTGGACTCATTTCATCCTATAAAACTTTGATTATCTATCTCTTCATTAATATCATACCGTACTAGTATATTTACTAAGTTGGTAACTTATTTAATATAAAACTAATGAAATTTCTAGTGAGACTGGACTAAGCTCATCTTGTTTCATCAAGAAGGAACAAAAGCAAAGCAGTCATGCAAATAGATAAAAATATTCAACATGCCTAAAATGAAAAGGTATACAACTTTGTACCATATATATTAACCACTCGTGAAAAAGATCCATCTTGGGAATGAAGCAGGGATTTGCTCTATACTATATGTCAGATAGATTTTAGGAGGAAAAATTTGTGTAGGTCTTCTCCTACAAGCACCACATGAACTCCAGCGAAGTTAGGGTTTCCGGTTTGTGGATAGGGGATTGGGGCTTGGATTTTTTTGCCCTTCGGCAGCGATAGAGGGATGACTAGGAGGTTATTGGTCCGGCGATGATGGTGGAAGGTGGATCGGACTAGATGACTAGGTTGTGGGGCATTGTATCTCGTGGTGCTGTGTAGCTGGATGGAGCCAGCGTCGGAGACGTCTGATTTAGCTGGATTGGAAAGGGAGACATTGCGAGGGTGGGAGCTCTACCACCGCGAGTCTGTGACTGAGGAGGGAGAGGGCGTCGTGATTCGGAGATTAGGTTGGTATCCGGGTGGGGAGACAAATTAAAGGAGGTGGGGGCGACGTGGTTGAGTGAACAATTGATGGAGGTGGAGAGCGACAGTAGCACTGTCGTAATCCACATAAAGCATTCCATTACCCATCTTGCAACTCGCTTCAACACCCCTACAACTCAGCGCGCGGCACACAAGCAATAAAACTCTTCCAAGTATTGGACATAAGATATGTGTACCTAAAACAATATAAATTTGTGTGTTGTCCCTCTAATTTACTGTGGGTGATGCGCTAATTACTCTTCTGAGGGAAAGAACACCGACAAACGCGAATAGAAAAACGCGAGAAGATAGTGAAGTTGGAAAAAAGAAAAGGTATGGGCCACTCTAAGATTTATAAAGCCAGTCTCAGTAAGAAGTTTTATGGAATTGTTTGCAGGACTGTCATGTCATATAAAATAAAATGACACACGCACTTTCCCTGAAAACTTTCATTTTATGGTTTGCCGACATAACTGAACCGACAGGGATATACAAAATTTCCGTCCGTGAACTATTTTTTTGTCGGTATGATAATTTCTTTGTCGGTTAGGTGTTGACAGGGGAACTTCCGGCCGCCGGGTCAAGACTTTTATCCCTGTTGCCCTGAAGTCGACAGAAAAATTGTTTTTATACCGACAGAGAAAGGATTTATTTTCCTGTCGTGGGCATTCAATACAGGAAAGTGTACAGGTGCAATAGGTAAACGTGGCCATTACCGTGGCAGCTTCTATACTAGTATATGCTTCTCGTTTTCTACTAATCAGTCCAGTGAGATGCTATGGAGTAAAATAAAATCATTAGATGACTTTGGCGCTCGCAGACACGCTACCCCCTAAAAAAAAGGGAAAAAACTGGAGTAGTGGAGGATATGCTTATACCGATCCGCCGCATCACAGAACCATTCCTAATCTATACTAGTATATGCTTCTCGTTTTCTAATAATCAGTTCAGTGAGATCCAATGGAGTAAAATAAAATCATTAGAAGACTTTGGCGCTCGCAGACACACTACCCCCTCCAAAAAAAAGGGGAAAAATTGGAGTAGTGGAGGATATGCTTATACCGATCCGCCGCATCACAGAACCATTCCATGTATATTAGATATATATATGAATTAAGAATGTGATTAGTTAATTGGTCGGTTAATAAACTTTAATCTATTCGAGGATAAGCATCGCTACGCGCGCCCGCCTTGGATGGGTTAGAAATTAGAATATGCCTATGCTTTCAACGGATCTCCGCGTCTCAAATGGTCAGTATTTAATTATTTGATTTTTTAGCCGACACTGTACTTAGTGTAATTGAATTAGTCTATCGATGAGGTGTTTTTTTTTTTACAAACTATCGATGAGGTGTTGGGTGGGCACTCCATGGATCGTCCAGCATTAAGGGGCTTATTTGGCAGAGCTCTTTGGGCCTGTTTGGATACACTCAATTAAAGTTTAGCTAGCTAAAATTTCAAAGCTAAACTTTAGCCAGCTAAAAGTTATCACAGCTAAATTTTAGCTATGGTGTTTAGATCCTTCAGCTAATAGACTCAGCTAAACTTTAGTTGGGTTGAAGTAGCTAAGCTAACTTTAAACTTTCGTTGGTATTTTAGGTAGGCCGTTTGGATCCCTTGTTGTTAACTTTAGCCGGCTAAAGTTTAGTTGATGATCTAAACAGACCCATATCAAAATATGTAGATTCAAAGATTACTATATTTTAGACTTTAAGTACGGATGAGACTCAGAGAACACATTTAGATGAATCATTTTGATTATAGTTAATTGATATTAATATGTAAATATTTAAATCATTTTATTTAGTGTAAAAGTACATATACAATCCGGATCTCGGATCTGAAGCTATACAAGATTAGAGCATTAGAGAGAGAAAAAAGGTCAATACAAAGCTAACACCATTGCATTATGAGACATGCTCGCTCTAACCCCCAATATAAGTCATTTAAAACTAAATATCATGACATTTCAATTAGAAAGAGTCATATTATTATGTATCACAATTATGAATTATGAAACCAATTAATGTTCTTAACGAACCTAGTGGAGTACACTAAAGTCATTCATGTACATGATGTGTTTCTTTATCCCCAGCAACCTGGTACAGACCTAAATAATGCATTCTGCTTTTACGACGAACAAAAATCTGTACAAATTAGTACTGTAGCATGCATGAGGAAACACTACCGGAGACGGCCTCTTCGCCGAGGGCCTGAGGCAGCTTCGGCAAATACCCATTAACCCTCGGCAAAAGCTTTACCGAGGGCGGCCCTCGGCAAAGAGCTCTCGGAGAATTTTGAGTCAGCGAAGAAGGTCTTTGCCAAGGGCCTTTTATCGGGCACTCGGCAAAACCTTTGCCGAGGGCTGGACCGGCACTCGGCAAAGAAAAACAGCCGTCACGGCGCATGGGATGGAGTCTTTGCCGAGGGCCGTCTCCAGGGCCCTCAGCAAAGAATTATTCTTTTTTTTAAAAAAAATCTTTGCCGAGGGCCTCCAACCATGGCCCTCGGCAAAGAAATGTTCCAGAATTTTTCCAATGAATCTTTGCCGAGGGCAATGGGACGTCCCTCGGCAAAGGACCCTTCTTTGCCAAGGGCCTTGGTCATTGCCCTCAGCAAAGAGGCAGAAATTTAAAAAAAAATTTGGTTTTTGCATTCCATCGACACAAGCATTTCATATATATACATATATATATCAACCATCACATATATATATATCACACAGAACCTATTTTCTCACAATATATCACAACCATAATTGTGAACCACAAATCACAATATATTACAACGACAAGTCACATCATTCACATGTTTATTACGACAAGTTCATGAAATCCAAGCACAAGTCAGAACCATAAACCACAAATATTACAATAAAGTCCAACCACATCACCTAGCACTAGTCCTCATCAAGGTAGCCTATGAGACGGTGGTGAACTGCCTTCATCTCGCCATCGACCACTGCCTCCGAGCTCCATACCTGCGCACCACAAGCCAAGAGACATGTCGCACAAACCAACTCACACCACGGTTAGTTCACAAACTCAACCCAGGACATGAATCATGTTTACTATCACTCATCACAAATCCGAACCACAAAGGTATATATCAACCTTGTGTTCGCAACTTCTCAAGTACTAAGTAAATGCTCAATCGAAAGTGATTTCTGGAAAAACAACTAAGTAATGTCTCAGTTCTGCAGCTACACTTATTCCAGTTTTCTCTATGCAAGATAATCACTAATCAACAGACCTTGTGAGTCTATGGCAGAAAAAAAGTTAAACCGTGAAGATAAAGGAAGTCCAATGACAAAGGCAATGCATATTGCATTTTTCAAAATAATATTAAGGAACTATGTGCATTAATAAAGGAACTAGCGGTAAAATGCATACATAATGGTTGCAGTATACATTAGCATCAGTCACTTGAAATAACAAAACTTCAACATTTTCATTTATGAGAAGTGTTGAGATATGTAGAAGGCAGTTCATACCTGCTGACACAAGAACTTGGAAGCTTTGAGTTGCCTAACTTTTCCTCCGCGTTTTAGTATTTCAGATGTTGACTGCACATAAATTAGAAATCTGTAAGATTAAAACTAATTTCATTGGATACAATGCCATCCCTGTGGCACTGTATATCATAATAAAGTGGTATGAAAATCAGGAAAGCTGTAAATTAAATGTTCAGAAAATTAGATAAATAGAGAACAGGTAAATGTACTACCGCACTCTTGATATGTAGCTATCTCAGAAATTAGTGCATAGTAAACTAATGAGGATTTGCAGGTAGACTAGAGCATGCTCACCTCTAGGTCGCCTTCCAATAAAGCTTTGTTTACACTGCATCAACAACCAAATCTAAGAATTGTTCAGAAACTGAGTACTGATCTCATCATTTTCTTATAGTTGTTCTTTCTTGCTCATATTTACCACTCTAGCCTATAGATCTGCAAGAATAAATCAAGCATCGAATGTATTCAACTTGTACTGCTGTCGTTGTGCCTTATTTAAGTGCCACGATATGTAGTAGTCAGCTAAGTCGTTCATGCTTTCAGGCTAATTAGTAACTTGATTCACTAGTGAATAATGGACTAGATGCTTGTTCCGTTGCTGCTCATAAAGCAAATGGTAACGGAGACAAAAAGTGACGAGGATTGAGTGGGCTTCACCTTGGCAACGATGAGCTCGGAGATCTGCTTGCTGAAGTCATCAGTACAGAGACCGTATGAACTACAAAAATCAGACACATGAGATCAGGAAAGATGAAATCGAGAGAGGGAGATGGAGAACTTACAGGATGAGAGGCCAGCGCTGGAGAGGAGCTGCTCGCCGTAAGCCACCACGCCTCCGGCCCCGGAGAGGAGCTGCCCGCGCGTGCGAACGCCACCTAGCATTCGAGCAGGGTTGGAGTGGCCCGGGACGAGGTGGAGACGAGCCGCGCGTGCCGGATCTGCGGTCGTCGCCAACCTAGCCGCACGTGCCGCCGCTCGCGGCCGCACCGTCACGGTAGAGGCGGATCCTCCGCCGTCACCCACCTAGCAGCGCGCGCCGCCGCCGCTTGGGGCCGAGGGAGGGAGGGCGCCGCCGCTTGAAGGTAGCGCCGCCGCGGAACGAGGGATCCGGATTCGCCGCCGTCGCGGTGTGCGGGAAACGCGAACGACGGAGTGTGGGATGTGGGGCTACGGTTTGGGGGCGCTGGTTTTATACGACCGCGGAGTAACACACACGTTTTTGGAGCGGTTGAAAGGCTAATGTAGCCCAGGCCCAAGATTTTTTATTTTATTTTTTAAAATTTTCTTTGTCGAGGGCCATTGCCAGGCCCTCGGCGAAGATCCCCTTCGTCGAGGAAAAGCTAGGCCCTCGGTAATTTTTTTTTTGGTTTTTTAACCCAGTTTTTTTGTGGTGCTATAATATATTATTTAAAACTCAATTTTAAAATTTGGGCTAATTTTGACTTTTTTGATATATTTTCCTAATTTATTTCTTTTCGTTGATTTTTTTCGAATATTTCAAATTTGAACTGCAGGTGGATGTAATAATGCAAGTTAGTGATTCGAAAAATGTTATTCATGGTATTTGGTGTACGTTGAGTCCCTATCCACGAACTCGCATCAAATTTTGGGCATCTTCTTCACGTAACATGACGAGGAACTTGTCGGAAAAGTGTTTTTAAATTATATAAAATCCATACGAAGTCCGAAAATCACGAAAGTTGTCGAGGTGTCATGTTATCGCATGTGTAGGCTGTGGTAAAAAAATTAAGAAGGTTTCGAGCAAGTTGTGACGTCGGATGCCTAAAACCCAGACATCTCCACATGTGATCACATGCGATCACATGTGGAGATGTCTGGGTTTTAGCCATCTGACATCACAACTTGCTTGAAACCTTCTCAATTTTTTACCACAGCCTACACATGCGATAACATGACACCTCGACAAGTTTCGTGATTTTTGGACTTCGTATGGATTTTATATAATTTAAAAACACTTTTCCAACAAGTTCATCGTCATGTTACGTGAAGAATATGCCCGAAATTTGATGCGAGTTCATGGATAGGGACTCAACATACACCAAATACCATGAATAACATTTTTCTAATCACTAAATTGCATTATTCCATCCACCTGCAATTCAAATTTGAAATATTCGAAAAAAATCAACGAAAAGAAATAAATTAGGAAAATATATCAAAAAAAGTCAAAATTGGCCCAAATTTTAAAATTGAGTTTTAAATAATGTATTATAGCACCACAAAAAAACTGGGTTAAAAAAACCAAAAAAATTACCGAGGGCCTAGCCTGGCCCTCGGCAAAGGGGATCTTTGCCGAGGGCCTGGCCAATGGCCCTCGGCAAAGAAAATTTAAAAAAAATAAAAAATCTTTGCCGAGGGCCTGGCCAATGGCCCTCGGCAAAGAAAATTTTAAAAAAAATCTTTGCCGAGTGCCTGACGGCGGGCACTCGGCAAAGACTGACGCCAGTGGCCGCCGTGACCCATCGGCAAAGATTTATTTTGCCGAGGGCCATTTCTTTGCCGTTGCCGAGGGCTCCTGGGGCTGGCCCTCGGCAAATAGAGCCTTTACCGAGTGCCCGAGATCTAGTCCTCGACAAACCCAGAAGCCCTCGACAAAGAATGGGTTTCCTAGTGAAAGCACCAAACATAGGAGTGCCGCGAAAATGGTAAACAAAAAAACTGCATGGCACGTGGAGTGTGCATGCATGAAAAGGGCCGGCCACGTTTTTTCATGCAATCTTTAAGATCTCAAGCCGATCGAGACATTCGGTCTCGGTTACGACCAAAGGGAGCCGAGGCTAATCAATGGGATGGGAGGGAGGGGGAGCTCAGGAACTGCGCCAAAAATGGAAGCAGGGACCTTGACCCCTTTCATGCCGAGCTGCTTGGCTGCCTCGTTGGTGTACAGGAGGCGGCTGTCAACGACATGGGTGTTCAGCACATTTGCGTGGAAACAGACGCTGCTTCCCTAGTAAAGGTGGCCCCGGAGGACGATGAGTATCGGCTATCGGCGATGCGGGGCGTGATCACTGAGCTGAAACTTCTATTGAATTCAGAATTTAGTGCTTGTAACATCAGAGTCGTCTGTAATCGTGATTGTAACAAAGTAGCACGTGGCTTAGCTACTCTTCTTGGATGTAATCTTTCTAGCTAGCGGTCTGCGAACTGTTTGGGATGGTGTTCCTGACTCTGTTGAGGACTTGGTGACCAACGATTTAGCTGGGATCTTATGAGTAATAAATCTGCCAGGATTTCAAAAAAAAATGGAAGGAGGGAAGTGTAGGTGACGAGATTAGAGGGAGGGGCGCACCACCGAGGGAGGGGATGGACAGTAGGGAAAGAAACTTAAGGAGACAGGAGAGTCGGCACTATTTTCTATAAATCCGATCAAACTTAAAAAAATGTTTGACTTAAGAAAACTTTGGAAACTGATTTATTCAGAAACGAAGATAGCAACTAAATGTACATTTGCCCTTTCAACCAGAGAGTGTGCGCTCGTGTATTTGAGTGTCTGCATCTATAACTTAGTCTCGAAAAAAGGGAAAAGTCCATTTTTGACCATCAAACATTTGGCGAAGTCTGAGAACGACCATCGAACTCTAAAACCAGTAATCTTTGACCATTTATTTTCTGAAACCGGACACAAAGGACCATCGACTGCAGTCCACCTGGTTTTGACGCCACGCCGGTTTTGACGCCACCTACACATGACATTCATAGTTCACATGCTGTCAGGTAAAATTAAGCCATCAGTCAGGCATTACACATCACAATTCCTAGTTTAGATGGTAGCAACATGAACTTAAGCCAACAGTCTGGCATTACACCTCACAATCCATAGTTCAGATGGTAGCAAAATAAACTTAAGCCAGCATTCTGGCATTACACATGGGCATCACAGATACTTCAGATGGCATCACCAGGTGCTGGCAGAAAGAACATAGGGCCTTTGGCTGGTCTTCTAACCGGGAGCTTCTTTGGAGGGGATGGTCCTTGAGCATTCAAACGAACTTCAGCTTTCCCTGAGTTTATAGTGATAGACACACTTGAGCCAGCTTTGGTAAATGGCACATTGGAGTGCAGGTGCATAGTTGCTGAACCAGAAGGAGTTGTATCAACTTTGGCACTTGCAGATGTCTTGGCCAATGTATTTGAACCTCCAGCCTTGCAAAAGAAAAAATAAATCATTGAACACACATATTTTGTGAGGATCATAAATTGGCAATAATGTTACACTGGTTTTGAAACCATACCTTGGTTGTCCTTGTCCTTTTGTTCTGTGTACATGGAGTTGTATTTGCTTTCCTCTTCATGGATGCAGCAGTGCTATGGTGAGGTGCACTTGATGAAGTTCCACCTTGTTCTCTTGAAACCTGAGAAGCATTATGGGACTGGCCATTCCTTTTGTCACATGTGGACCTGTTGTGACCAATTTGCATGCATTTCGTACACCTGATAATTGTGCCCACCTTTGAGGCCTTTTCAGACTTTGGTTTCTCATGTGCTTCTCTCTTTCTTTCCTTCTTTGGCCTACCTGGCATCTTTACATATCCAGGAGCCTTCAGTGGTGTTTTCTCTGAAACAGGCCATGCATTCATTCCTTCCACCGGCAATAGACAATGGTCATATGTGTTTTTGAACTGTTCCACTGAGTAGCAGCTAGCAATGAATGGTGACAGATCATTTGTCTTGAAGAAAATGCAAGATATGGCATGAGGACATGGCATTCCAGATAGTTGCCAATATCTACAGGAACACTCATTTTTGTTCAGGTCCACAGTGAACCTGTTAATCCAGTGAACCACTTCAAATTGGTCTTGTCCATTACATATTGCATGGCAAACTCCAGATAAATTAATATATGCATTCAATTTTTTCAAGATATTTGGGCATATGACTGTGTTCCACCCATCTGATTTGGTCCTGTTGTGCTGAATCCTAACCATGACTTTTCTCCTAATTGTCTCAAGCATGGTAATAATTGGAAAGTATCTAGCCTCTACAATCCATTTGTTAAAAGATTCACACATATTGTTGTCAACTGAATCACAAAAAGAACCTAACTTGAACCAGGCACGGCTCCAGTGATGTGGATCAGTGTTCATTATAGCCTGAGCTCCAGCTTGTGTATCCTTTGCAAGTCTTGCCTTGGCTAGGTTGAACAATGTGACACAAGGGGCCTTTGCACAAGCCCAAAATTTCTTCTGCCACTCCTTCTTTTTGAACTTTTTCCTCCAATTGGCATATATATGCCTAGCACAATTCCTATGCTCAGCATCTGGAGCCCATTTCTGCACTGCATTCAAAATTCCCTTTTGCTGATCTGATATAAAAACCCATCCAGTGCCACCATACACCTCTATATCTCTAAACAAAAGATCACAAAACCAATCCCAACTATCATTATTTTCTTTCTCCACCACAGCCCATGCAATAGGATACATTTGGCTGTTTGCATCTCTGCCAATTGCACATAGCAGCTCACCATTTGTAGCTCCCTTGAAGAAGCACCCATCTAGCCCAACAACTTTTCTACATTCTGCCTTAAACCCTTTCTTCAAAGCATCAAGGCATATGTACATCCTCTGAAAAATGTCTGTATCACCTTGTCTTCTCACAATAACTGTGCTTCCAGGATTACTTCTCAATAACTCTAGCTGGTAATTGTACAAGAGTAGATACTGACCCTTAGTAGCATCTAATGCCTTCTGCATTACCATGGACTTGGCCCTCTTAAGCTTGCTAAAACTCACATCAGCAAACATGTCCTCTTGCACAGTTGTTTTCATTGAGTCAAGACCCCAAGCAGGGTTGGCAATGATCATCTTCTCATACTTGGCAGCAATTCTACCAGCAGTGACCAACCTATTGTCCCTTCTGGGTGGACATGTATGCTCAGCATTGTAGCTAGCAATCTGCCAACTACTACTCCTAGAATTGACAGAAGCCATGCACCTCCATTTACATGTGGACCAGTCACATACTGCAATCATTCTTGATGCCTCGTTCTTGTAGAATTTGATAAGCTTCCTCTCAACTAGACCATGTTTGATACATGCCTTCTTGAATTGTTTCTTTCCACTAAACTTCATTCCAATCTCAAACTTAGGAATTGGTTCCTTCTTATTAAATCTTGGACACTTACTAGTACACTTCTGAATATCCCCATCACTCATCTCTTCTACTGAATCCTCATCATCACTGCTGCCATCATATGGGGTCAAATTTCCTTCATCCTCTATCTCATACAAATTTGGCACCTCTTTGGGACTGTCCAATATGACTTCATCTAAGTTGGCTACCTGTCCAGCCTTTAACCTCCTTTTAAACACCCTGAACTTGGTCAGAATTTCTACAACTTCATCATCATCCTCAGAAGAACACTCATCACCAGGTAAGTAGTCACTGTCACTGCTATCCCCAGACTTTGGATCATGGACAACTACTTGCTTGCCTTTGTCTTTCCTTGAATTTTTCCATCCCTCATCAAGTTGTATTGGTTGTTGGATCCTAGCTCTATTACCACTTGGAACAATGGCTGCACCTAAAAATTCATTGGCTGCATGCACAGGCTGAGTATCCTCTTCTATCTCAGGTCCTTCATCATCCAATTCCTCTTGCACTTCCTGCTCATTCAGTGAGTCATCTTCATCACTTGTTCCTTCCTCCTCTTCATATTCACTGCCTTCGTCACATTCACTTTCTTCCGAAGCAATAAGTTCTTCAACATAGATTTCAGCTACCTCTCCATCCCCAATGGTACCTGCTACCTCTAAGCAGCCTTTGTCATCTAGAAGCAGCCTCAGACCATTGTTGAGCTCTTTCCCAGGAAGAAGCCAATGCAAAAGAGCCCTTTCACTTACATTGCAGTGGTCCTTTAGGTGGCCAATAATCTCAGGCAGGGACACTTTATCCCTATCTATGAAGGAAACCTCCATCCGAGCACCGATGTACTGCACTTGTCTTCCTGTTCTTATGAATTCTCCATTAAAATGGAACCGGACTGGAAGATACTCAAATGGATTCATCCCCAGGACACTTTATCACTTGCCTGTATGACAAACAAGTTTGTGGCTGCATTAAACAATGGATTTAGCACTCCTACCCCCCAACCCGATATACAAGCAAAACAACAAACAAAACGACATAATCTTTACCAATCTGAAAAGCTAATGGAAAGTACTACAAGCTTCTCATATTTGGAAAGTCTAATAAGACATTTAAGGGTTTCGAAAGGCCCCTACATCCAGTTCTGTCCAGAACTTCGTCACAGCATGACACCTAATTTCGAAAATACATATCTCTGAAACTGCTTGAGATAAAATCATGAAATTTCACGAGCTAATAGATCTGAAGGTCCTCTACAACTTTGTAGTTCACCAAAACACTTATTTCGGTCTCTAAGTAGCCCTAATCGTTTCCCCAAGAAAATCTGCAGAAACTGTTCATTTGAAATCCGAGGAACAACATTCAAGCAACTTTTCTCCCCCACTAGGCCACCTATTCCCATGGCTAAAATCCACCCTAAACACCAAACTTGTGTAGAGAAGGGGGAAATCCAACTCACCTTGGTCAGCCACAAACCCTAGGGCGACGGGAAGGGATGGGGAAGGACCGATCCACATGCAAGATGCACCTCTTCTTGCTCCTGTTGTTGTCCTCGATCCGATTTGCAAGTTTCCCCCAAGGATTTGGTGCTGTAGAGGGGATTTAGGGAGTGGCAGCCATGGGAGAGCAAGGGGAGGAGAGAGTAACGTGAGAAGAGGAGAGGGCTGGTTTGGAGGAGAAGAATGAGAGAAGGGGAGGAGTTCTGTCAAAACCAGGAATGTGTAGGTGGACTGCGGTCCATGGCCTTTTGTGTCCGGTTTTAGAAAATAAATGGTGAAACATTCCTGGTTTTCGAGTTCGATGGTCATTCCCGGACTTCGCCAAAAGTTCGATGGCCAAAAATAGACTTTTCTCCAAAAAAAAAGAGAGAGTTAATTGGCAGTAGTATATGTTGGATCCAAACTAGCTTAGTACCGTCGTTTGGTGTAGTTGTAGAGAGCACGCAATTGTCGTCTCCACGACTGACAATGTATTAGCTGGGAGTATGCTACGTATATTTGTAGGATATGGTAGAAAAATCAGTGATGCTACGTATACTGCTAGTACGTGGGCGTGTATATACGTGGCGCTCAGGAGGGGCGGGTGGTATTAAGTTATTAACTGGACGGGCTCGACTGGCCGCTTCGCATGCAGCTTCTCGATCGTTGACCACCTTCTTCAATTTCTCTTCATCACATGCATGGCCACGTGAGGGCGGGATGGACAGACGGCTGCTTGACAGCGGCAGCATGGCACCATACATACTCCCTCCCTCCCCCGCCATAAAAGGATGCACTATGGGATACACGCCCAAAAACACTCGGCAAAGCGTTTGTCGACACTCGGCAAAGGTTTTAACGGCAAAGAGCTGTTTGCCGAGTGTCAAACGTCGGGCACTCGGCAAAGACTATGCCGAGTCCAAAAAAACACTCGGCAAACATTTTTTGGGAAAAAAAACAAGTCGCCGGCGGCACCACCACGCCGCCGCCGCCACCACTACCACCACCACAGCCGTCGGCCACCGCCGCCGCCGCCGCCGGCCACCACCACGTCGCCCGCCGGCGCGCTCCTCCCTGCCGGGTCCGCCATCGGAGGGCACCTCCCCACCGGATCCGCCGCCTCCACGCTGCTGCTCCCCATCGGATCCGCCCGCCGCCGCCGTGGATCTGATCACCGGCGAGGGAGAGAGTGACGGAGATGAAGAGAGGAAAAGAGAGGGAGATGGGGGGAGCTGACCTACCTCGGACCCACGCCGGCCGCCGCAACCCCATCGTCGTCGGATCCGAGCCCCAGCAGCCGAATCCGACGCATGCCGCCGTCGCGAGGCCTAACTGCCGCGGATCCGCCGCCGTGGAGCTCCCCTTGGCCCTCCTCGCCGGATCCAATGCCAGCCACCGTCGCGAGGACCACCCGCCGCGGATCCGTCGGCCTGGAGCTCGCCTTGGCCCTCCATGCCGGCGGGGGAAGAAGGGAGGGGAGGGGCGCCCGCCGGGGAAGAAGAAGGGGGAGGGGAGGGACGCCCGCCGGGGAAGAAGAAGGGGGAGGGGGGGGGGCGGGCCGCCGGCCGAGGAAGAAGGGAGGGGAGGGCCGGGGCGCCGGTGGGGGAAGAAGGGAGGGGAGGGGCGCCCGCGGGGAAAAAGGAAGGGGAGGGAGCGGCGGCGGCCGGATCAGGGGAGGAGGAGGAGAGGAGGGGCGGCGCCCGGATCCGGAGAGGGAGGGGAGGGCGGGGCCGCGCCGGAGAGGGAGGGGAGGGGCGCGCCAGAGGAGGGGAGGGAGGGGAGCGGCGCAGCGGCGCCGGAGAGAGGGCGTGGGTGGGCGGATTTGGGAGGAGGCAGGAGAGGAGGGAGGGGAGCTGAGGGGAGGGAGGGGAGGGGCGACGGCGGTTAATTAAGTGGTTTTTTTCCTTTGCCGAGTGTCCTAGATCTGGGCACTTGGCAAAGTTTTTTTTTCATTTTTTTCTTCTCCTTCTTTCCTAGAAAAAAGATTTTTTTTCCTTTGCCGAGTGTCCTAGATCTAGGCACTCGGCAAAGTTTTTTTTTTATTTTTTCTTCTTCTCCTTCTTTCCCAGAAAAAAGATTTTATTTCTTTGCCAAGTGTAAAAAAAAAAACACTCGGCAAACTCCCTCTTTGCCGAGTGTTTTTTTTTGCCGAGTGTTTTTAGCGTAGTACTCGGCAAAGAACTTGTTTGGCGAGTGTCCGAGAGAATACACTCGGCAAACATAAAACACTCGGCAAATTTAACGTTTTCGGTAGTGATGTGACTTTTAGTTTTTATATCAGAAATCGTATACATGTAAAATTATGCATGTATCCTCTTGTCTTATATATATCCTATTTCCACGTACGAAAACTCAAAAGCAATTGAGTCAAAAAAAAAAACTCAAAAGCAATTGTTGCATCTGGAAGGTCGTCGAAGTTCAAAGTATTTTATGGTCGCAGGGAGCTTGGCGGCCACCTCTACACCGTGTATGAGAATCGATGAATAGATAGGGTGCGGTGGTTTCTGTATGCATGCATTGGTTTTTTAATAGGTGTGTCCTACTAAAAGGAGCTGGTTTTAAACCAAGATTACATTTTTTTTACAATATTTGAATTGGAGAGGATTCCATTCTTTTTAGGACGAGGAGAATACCTAGTCAGCTAGTACTATCCGCAGGTGGATATATATACACATGTCTATTTGGATGAGCTAAGTCTATAGTCACTAGTTAGATGTTAAAAATTAGCTTAAATTAGGATTTGTTTGATGCATGAGCTAATTGCTAGCTAGCTAAAAATAACTCTAGTACCTCCAAACAGGAAAGCAAATAGGTTACCTAATTTAATTTCTAACTAAGTCTTTAACTACTTCTTCTGTTCATGAATAAATAGATTTCTAGAGTTGTCTTAAGTCAAACTTTTTAAACTTTACCCGAATTTATAGAAAAACACATCAAGATTTATGACATCAAATTAGTATAATTAGATATACCATAGAATATATGTTCATAATATGATCATTTTATATCATAGATGTCGTTACTCTTTCCTATAAAGTTAGTCGAACTTAAGATAGTTTGACTTGCACGGATTCTAAGAATTGATTTATTTGGAGAGAGAGTAGTTGTTATTCAACTAGCTAGCCAACGATAGATAGCTAATTTGGGCTAATTTTTACTCCACTAATAACTAAGTATGTGTATCAAACAGACACTTAGTTGGAGTTGGTCACCTATAGTTGGCTAACACAATTAGTTGAAGACTTAGCTAAAAGGTTAAACTTATCTATTAGCCCTTCTCTATTTGGGTGGGCTAAGGCTAATTTAATTTAGCTAGTTTTTAGCTCAATAACAATTAGCTCTTTAGTATTTAAATATGCTATAATTGTTGTAGTATTTAAATATGCTATAATTTGGGGAAAAAACTTTGGGGAAAATCAACCTTTACTGTCGAGCTGTTCCTGTCGGCCTTGTTCTAACGGCCAGCTGGAAAGTTTGGCTCCAATTCCTGTATTCCAAACGTGGTTGTGTCATTCCTTTCCTCCGGAAGCTGAATCCTCCGCTTTTCCTTCGTTTCACCTGCGTTCCAAACGGGTCCTGTAGAGTCGTTCCTGTCGGCCGCCGTCAGGAAACTGTTTCCTAACGGTTTTTGGCAATCAGGAATTAATTTTCTTTTCTCTGGTAGTGAAAGACATATTTTTTTTGGAAACAAAAAATTTGAGTGGGGCCTCACTCTTTGTGTACTGGGTCTGCCCTAACCCACAACCATGCCCTCGCCTTGCGACCGCCGTGCACCTCCGCACGCACGCATTCGCAACGCGGAAGCCGCGGGCCAGGCGGTGGATATGAGCGAGGTGTTGTACACCTTCACCACCAATGTCGTGTGCCAAGCGGTGCCACGCAGGTATGGCCAGTTTAATTTAATAACACAATAATAACTATATATTTCATGGAATTTCGTGTTGTTGTAATTTGAAGCCACTAATAATAAAATAGGATGATGATTAGATCTCCTTATTATAAAAAAAAAACTCGACCCGTGGGGTAAGATAGATCCCAGGCATTGTGCTTAAAAAGAAGACATTCTTACGCGGGTCGAGAAAACCCCCGAACCTCTGCCCCACCCATACACAGCGGAACCGCAGCTCTCGTGAGACTGGGCTGGCCTTAGACCTGTGCTTTGACGTGGGGTAGATGAGGAGATTTTTTTAACGCACAGATAAACTGCACCTCCTTAGGCCAACAAATCCGTCCCCGAGGGGGTTCGAACTCTTGCCGGCATGGTGCAAAGCGCACGGCCCGACTAACTGGATAGGGTGCGGTGGTTTCCCTTATGCATGCCGTGGTTTTTAATAGCTGGGCGTTTCACCAACGGCTTGTTCGGTTAAGGCTATTCTTGGTAGGAATAGTTCCTGGTGGGAGTTTGACTATATAAATTACACAAGAATTCCTGATAGAAATGCTTCCTAGTGACGACCATTCCCAAAGTACCAAACGCAGCCTAAAAGAAGTTAGTTTTAAACCCAAGATTATATTGTTTTCACAAGATTTGAATTGCAGGATTACAATTTTTTTTAGGACCAAGAGAATACATAGCCAGCTAGTACTATCCACAGGTGGATATATATACGTGTCTGTTTGGATGAGCTAAGCGTATAATCACCCGTTAGATGTTAAAAATTAGCTTTAATTAGGGTCTATTTGATACATGAGCTAATTGCTAGCTAGCTAAAAATAGCTCTAGTGCATCTAAATAGGAAAGCTAATAGGTAGTCTAATTTTTTAACCAAGTCTTTAACTAGTCATTATTCAACTAGCTAGCCAATCATAGCTAATTGGGACTAATTTTTACCCTAATAACTAGTAACAAGCTATATGTGTATCAAACAGACACTTAGTTGGAGTTGGTCAGCTAGTTAACTAACACAATTAGTTGGAGGCTTAGCTAAGAAATCAACTTACCTATTAGCCCTTCTATTTGGGTGGTCTAAGTCTAATTTAATTTAGCTAATTTTTAGCTCGATATTAGCTTTTAGTATTTAAATATTGCTATAATCGTTGTAGTATTTTGTGGGGGTATTAACCCCTATACCTTTACGGCTAGACTTGGGCCGGCCCAGTCCAAGGGGTCCGGTCCACTGAAAGACGACGCGCGGCTAGATCGATCTGCTCGGAGTACCGCGCAAGGAGTCAAGACAGACTTAGAGATCAAGCAAGATCCTGGTCGGTTAGAATATGAATCCTTATCAGGCTACCTATGGCAATTGTAACCGAATAAGATTAGTTTCTAGATTTGTAACCCTGCCCCTAGACTATATAAGGCGGGCAGGGGACCCCTCTGAAAAACATCTCTCATTGACATACAGCAATACAATCAGACGCAGGACGTAGGTATTACGCCTTCTTGGTGGCTGAACCTAGATAAAACCTCGTGCCTATCTTGCGTCACCATCTTGTTTGTGGCTTGCGCATCTGTCTGCCGACAATCTACTACCATGGGCATACCCCTAGGTAGACTGCCGACCATATTTCGTCGACAGTGACGCGCTAGGTAGGGGGTGTGCGTACTGTTCTCCAAGCGAACAAGATGGTCATCATCTCCGGCTCCATGGCTACGCCGAACGGCCTCATGTTCACCGTCGGCCAGATCACCTGGACCACTGGCTCCGATGACTTCATCGCCATGACCACAGAGGAGATGCGGATTCAATCTGCGTCGACCACTGCATCGCCTGCATCGGCTACGGCTCCGACCACGGTGGATCTGGCTCCAACCACGGTGGATATGGCTCCGACCACGCCCGCATCATCTTCAGCCACGCCGACAACTCGTCGTCCGCTTCCTTGCTACACAGGGAAGCAGATCGACAACACCGACCTGCTCGACTCCATCGATCGGGTCAGCACCAAACTTTCTGAAACCCTAGCTCTAGTAAGTTCGATTCAAAGTCAACCTAATGAGCAGGTAATCACCACCCACAACGGATCTACCCGACCAGCTCGGGCCAGTCGTCCTGCATGACTCGGTACGGATCTCGTGGTCACATCTACTCCTGAAGGGCGCTCCGTTCGGCGCCGGCCAGCCCCTGCGACGGGTCTCCGGCTCTCCGAGTACAAAGCCTCAATGGAGAACCACCAGGCCCAGCCCTATGGCCTGCGCAACTTCGTCAGCATGGTTCGGATTGAGGATTATCAAGAAGGATCGGTCCACACAGTTCAAGAGGGTGGTTCAAGCTCTTCATCCGGCATCGCATCTAATGCCTCCGTTCACACCGAGCTCCAGCATCACAACGATGAAGGCGTTGAATACGATCTGGATATCCCAGACCACGCCCCTGGGTTCCCACGATTCCCATCCTTCCCACCAAGGCGAGGAGACTTGATCAACGTCGTCAGTAATGACGAACCATCGGCAGTTGGCGAAACAGAATAAGAAAGGGTAGCACGCGAAACACGCAATATTGACCGGTTTAATCGCCGACAAGCCGACGCCGAGGCAGAAGAGGAGGCACGACGCATAAGGTTCTAGCCACGTGATCTCAACAACGCCTTTGATAGAAGGGAAAAGCAGGTCTTCAGCACTACAAGCGCCAACGTAGCTGTTGCTATGGCGACAATGCAACGACTACCCAATACCCCGGAAATCCAGGCAATTCGTGATGATGTACAAGCCTACCTGACGGCTGCTATAGCCCAGACCGAAGAGATTGCAAACCCAGCCCGGGCTCTGTCCCTCTCAGTCGAATCAAGTCGCAGTCGCTAGTACCCAAGTCATCCACAGCCATCCAACCAACGTGGCTCGCGCAATAGCGACCCACCAGACGACTAAGGCAGAAACGGTGGTCATGATGGTGGTCGGAATGACAACCGCCGCGACAACCGGGACGATAGTCGACGTTTCTTGGAGATGCGTATCAAGGTACCATCAACCTCCGACAACAAGGCAATCGAAGCTTTCATCACTGGTCTCCGCTTCCACGACTACCACGGCAACCGTGGTCAGAACGACAATTTTGATCGCCGCAACCAGCGCAATGATTCTCGCAACCACCACGACCGGCGTAATCAGCGGCATAATCGCCGTGACGATTACAGGGGCAAGCGTGCTCGGGAAGGTGACAGCGAGGTCAACATCGTTAAAAAAGGTGGCAGACGACGCAGCTGCGAAGAAGACTACGCCAAAGCATTGAAAGGATCCTACCAGCTCCATCCCAAGTCAAATCATACCATGGAGAATTGCCGTGCTCTCAAATCCATCTACACACGCCAACAGGCTCTGGATAAGTCCGACAAGCCTAACGACATAGGGGAGCAGTGTAACAAGGACAACGATGATGAAGACGCAGATTCCCGTCACCAGTAGGTCAAGCCAACCGACCGCGTCCACACCATCATTGGGGGCAGAGTGTCTATCGAGACCAAACGAGAGCGCAAGCTGCTCGCCCACGCTTGCTTGAACATGGCCAATACCGACAACCTCATCGTCGATCCACGGCTCCCTCCTTGGTCTCATCGCGAGATCTCCTTCAGCAGAAAGGACCAATGGGCTGCAATACCTGAGCCAGGGCGTTTTCCTCTGGTTCTCGATCCTTGTATCAACAAGGTTCAGTTCGATAGAGTGCTGATTGACGGCGGCAGTTCCATCGATATACTGTTCAAGAACAGTTTGCCAGCCCTGAAGATAACCCAGGCTGATCTCAAGCCATACGAGGCGCGGTTCTGGGGTGTTCTCCCCAGACAGAGCTCCACACCTCTCGGGCAGATCACGCTACCTGTGCAATTTGGTACCCCAGACCACTTCCGCACCGACTACGTTAACTTCGTGGTCGCCGACTTCGAAGGCACCTACCATGCTATCCTAGGCCGACCAGCGCTCACCAAGTTCATGGCCATACCTCACTACAGGTATTTGGTGCTCAAGATGCCTACTGAGAAGGGGGTTCTAACTCTCAGGGGCAATGTATATGCAGCTTACACTTGCGAAGATGATAGCTTCAAAATAGCAGAGGCTCACGACCTCTCTATTCCCATGACCGAGACCACGCTCGACGCTAGGCAGACCCTAGTCGACCACCTAGAGATCCCGGAATGGCACAAGAATGCGAAGGAGGAAATCTTGATAAAATGTATAACCCAGGAGGATGGTGAACGTCTCCTAAACAAAAGCCACTCTGGCTCCTGCGGTGACCACACGGCCTCGAGAACGCTGGTTGGCAAGGCCTTCCAAGCAGGGCTCTATTGGCCGTCAGCCGTAGCCGGTGCAAAAAAGCTAGTCCGCCATTGTGAAGGTTGTCAGTTCTTCGCCAGGAGAACCCACGTACCCGCACATGAGATTCAGACAATACCAACTTCTTGGCCCTTCGCATGCTGGGGACTGGATATGATCGGGCCTTTCAAACCGGCCCCTGGGAAATTTACATGCGTATTGGTGCTGATCGACAACTTTTTCAAGTGGATAGAGTACATGCCTCTGGTATAGGCATCTTCAGAAAAGGCTATCATGTTCATCGACCAGGTCATCCACCGCTTCGACATACCCAACAGCATCATCATTGATCTAGGTACTCAGTTCACCGGGAATGCTTTTTGGGACTTCTACGATGAAAGGAGCATAGTGGTAAAATACGTCTCGGTGGCGCACCCTAGAGCTAATGGACAGGTTGAGCGGGCAAACGGTATGATTTTGGACGCATTGAAGAAGAGGATGTATAGAGAAAACGATAAAGCTCCCGGAAGATGGCTCAAAGAGTTACCAGCCGTGGTCTGGGGCCTCAGAACTTAGCCCAGTCGTAACACCGGCGTCTCACCATACTTTATGGTTTATGGTGCTGAGAAAGTCCTCCCAGCAGATATAGCTTTCAGATCGGCACGGGTAGAGAACTTCGACGAAGGCAAGGTCAATGAAGTATGGGAGCTAGAAGTGAATAGTGCAGAAGAGAAGCGGCTCGATTCTTGCATACGTACGGCCAAATACCTTGCTGTTTTGCACAGGTACTACAACAAGAACGTTAAAGAGCGGTTCTTCGTGGTCGGGGACCTGGTCCTGAAGTGGAAGATGAATCAGGCTGGTGTCCATAAACTCGCAACTCCATGGGAAGGGCCCTTCATTGTGACAGAACCGCCCAATTTATACAAGATCAAGTACGGCTGTCCCCGCTAACACGTTGACACGCGCATACTTTCACTTATATAAACTCGGTAGTCCGCCGAGTGTCACGCAGGACCTCGGTAAATCAACATCACAACCAAGATCGCGTGATTAAGCAAATATACATCACATACGTAGAGTTGCAGCGGAAATAATATTACAAATGGTTTCACAAATAATAGTATAAGTTTGGGTTTCAAAACTGATTAGTGAAAACAACATTTGCTTTCAAAGGATTACATTAATATAAGTTCCA